>NC_074678.1:8924946-9002446 GCF_029448725.1 Salvelinus fontinalis
ATATCTGATGGCAAACCCATAGTCTGAGTTACATGACCGTAAAAGAACCCGACCTGTACACAATGGCACGTTACTGTAACCCAGAGGCTCTGGTCAAAAGTAGTGCACTATATAGGAAATAGTGGCACGTTACTGTAACCCAGAGGCTCTGGTCAAAAGTAGTGCACTATATAGGAAATAGTGGCACGTTACTGTAACCCAGAGGCTCTGGTCAAAAGTAGTGCACTATATAGGAAATAGTGGCACGTTACTGTAACCCAGAGGCTCTGGTCAAAAGTAGTGCACTATATAGGAAATAGTGGCACGTTACTGTAACCCAGAGGCTCTGGTCAAAAGTAGTGCACTATATAGGAAATAGGGATGTCATTTGTTACACACCGGTGTCCACCCGTAACAGTTTAACTTTACGTCGTCCCCTCGCCCCGACACGGGCGCGAACCAGGGACCTTCTGCACACATCAACAACGGTCACCCACGAAGCACGGTCGTTACCCATCGCTCCACAAAAGCCACGGCCCTTGCAGAGCAAAGGGCAACACTACTTCTAGGTTTCAGAGCAAGTGACGTAACTGATTGAAACGCTAGTAGCGCGTACCCGCTAACTGGCTAGCCATTTCACATCCGTTACACGTGCATGTTGTGTCATCCTCACTTATAGGCAGAGTGCTCAGGAACTCACAAGTACACCGTAAATACATACAGAAGAAGAGGACAGCATCAGGTTTGAAGTGGAAACTGCAACTCCCATACAGTTATTTAATAACTACTAAGACAGTCTATAACCTCAGTCTACTGTAGGGTGTTATTTAATAACCACTAAGACAGTCTATAACCTCAGTCTACTGTAGAGAGTGTTATTTAATAACCACTAAGACAGTCTATAACCTCAGTCTACTGTAGATAGTGTTATTTAATAACCACTAAGACAGTCTATAACCTCAGTCTACTGTAGAGAGTGTTATTTAATAACCACTAAGACAGTCTATAACCTCAGTCTACTCTGTACAGAGTGTAAGTACATAGAATAAAAAAAGACACATTTTATATATATATATATGTAACAATTTATTAATTTACAGTCCTAAAGTGAAGATACAGTGAAATGTATAAATAACACAAAGGCCATGAGATATTTTAGGTGAGAACAGTTGTCTTCACAGGCTAACACATACATTTGTAGACACTGATGACTAACCTCAGTGTCAAACATAACTTTTTGCTAGAAAGTCGGTAAGAGATTTATCCGATATATAAATTTTGAAATGAATGGCTAGATTTATTTTTTTATTTTTTTTATTTTGGTAATAGGACGACAAAAGAAATGTTAAATGGAGATTACATGAGGAAATATACAGTAAATACATTTGATTGTAACATGAATTAACATTGAAGATACACTTTAATTAGTGAGAATAAGATTGTATTATCGTAATAATAACCTTGCCCAAAAGCATATTAGCCATTACTAAGCATGATTTTAAAGAGTTAACAAGGCATGCATTCCCTCCTTTAATTTAAAAAAAATAATAATAATGTTTTACGCAAAATAGTGTATAACTAGAATTACAACTGGGATGGCATTGATTTGGTCTTTACCAGCACTTTGGCAGGGTTGAAAACAGCTCCAACTGAAGAGAGACGATGATGAAACAAACAAATTGATTTCCCAAAGTCAAAGTTACAGTCCCGTATGGACAGGAGGAGGCAGTATAGAACAAAGTTACAGTCCCGTATAGACAGGAGGAGGCAGTATAGAACAAAGTTACAGTCCTGTATAGACAGGAGAGGCAGTATAGAACAAAGTTACAGTCCCGTATAGACAGGAGGAGGCAGTATAGAACAAAGTTACAGTCCCGTATAGACAGGAGGAGGCAGTATAGAACAAAGTTACAGTCCCGTATGGACAGGAGGAGGCAGTATAGAACAAAGTTACAGTCCCGTATAGACAGGAGGAGGCAGTATAGAACAAAGTTACAGTCCCGTGTGGACAGGAGGAGGCAGTATAGAACAAAGTTACAGTCCCGTATAGACAGGAGGCAGAATAGAACAAAGTTACAGTCCCATATAGACAGGAGGAGGCAGTATAGAACAAAGTTACAGTCCCGTATGGACAGGAGGAGGCAGTATAGAACAAAGTTACAGTCCCGTATGGACAGGAGGAGGCAGTATAGAACAAAGTTACAGTCCCGTGTGGACAGGAGGAGGCAGTATAGAACAAAGATACAGTCCCATATAGACAGGAGGAGGCAGTATAGAACAAAGTTACAGTCCCGTATGAACAGGAACGGCAGTATAAAAATAAGAATTGAGATGGCAGAGGCTTGAGTGAAAACAGGTAGAAAAATGTATTAAAAAAATAGCTTAAAAATAAGTCTGTCAGATAAAGTTCAAATTTCAGATGATTCCACCTCCAAGCTTCTCAGAACTCAGACTTGATGCTGACAGAGCTCTCGTGTGTCCCCTTCAGCTCTCCTGCACTGGTGGCCCCTGATCCCCCGGCCCTGTCTCTCAAGAACAGCCTCCTCACCGTTCCCCGGAACTTCTCGGCCCCAAACAGGTATACCAGAGGATCCAGGCCCCCGTTCAGACAGGTGAGGGAGGAGGTGACGCGGTTGGCCAGCGACAGACCCCGCCTGGTCTGGCAGGAGACATCTGGGTGGGCGTACCCCAGGATGAACGTGGCTCTGGAGGCGTGGTACGGCAGGAAGCACACCACATAGATCAGCATGACCAGGCCGATGGTCCTCAGGGCTCGCAGCTTCAGCTGGGGCTCCATTCGGGATCCTTTCCTCAGGCTGTGGATGATGAGCAGGTAGCAGGACAGCGTGGAGAGGAAAGGAGGGGTGAAGGCTACGGCTAAAGAGACGAGGGCATTACGAGAGGCTTTCTCCCTGTACAGCTGCAGACACACCGTCATCCCGTCCACCTCCGCAGTCTGGCGGGTGACCAGCAGGGGCGCCATGGAGACAGTGACCAGCGCCCACAGGGAGAAACTGATGGTGTGGGCGTAGCGGGCACGCCGGATCTTCAGTGACCTCACGGCGTGCACCACGGCCAGGTAGCGGTCCCCAGCTACGCACGCCAAGAAGTAGAGACTCGCGTACATGTTGACATAGAACAGGAAGCCGGCGACTCGACACGGAACCTCGCCGAACGGCCAGTGGCCCCCCGTGAGGTGGTATGTGGCGCGGAGCGGCAGGATTATGACGTAGGAGAGGTCGGCCACAGCCAGATGCAACAGGAAGACGTTAGCGGGAGAGGATGTGCCGCGCTGCCGGGAGAATATCCAGAGGGCCAAGGCGTTACCTGTTGTGGTGAAAGAACGAGACTTGTACTGATCTCGTTTATTAGATCTCAAACTCCTTATCTCAACTAGGGTGGATGAAGAGGATATCTCAACTTGGGTGGATGAAGAGGATATCTCAACTAGGGTGGAGGAAGAGGATATCTCAACTAGGGTGGATGAAGAGGATGTCTCAACTAGGGTGGAGGAAGAGGATATCTCAACTAGGGTGGATGAAGAAGATATCTCAACTAGGGTGGAGGAAGAGGATATCTCAACTAGGGTGGATGAAGAGGATATCTCAACTAGGGTGGAGAAAGAGGATATCTCAACTAGGGTGGAGGAAGAGGATATCTCAACTAGGGTGGAGAAAGAAGGATATCTCAACTAGGGTGGAGGAAGAGGATATCTCAACTGGGGTGGATGAAGAGGATATCTCAACTAGGGTGGAGGAAGAAGGATATCTCAACTAGGGTGGAGGAAGAGGATATCTCAACTAGGGTGGAGGAAGAGGATATCTCAACTAGGGTGGAGGAAGAGGATATCTCAACTAGGGTGGATGAAGAGGATGTCTCAACTAGGGTGGAGGAAGAGGATATCTCAACTAGGGTGGATGAAGAGGATATCTCAACTAGGGTGGATGAAGATGATATCTCAACTAGGGTGGAGGAAGAGGATATCTCAACTAGGGTGGATGAAGAGGATATCTCAACTAGGGTGGAGGAAGAGGATATCTCAACTAGGGTGGAGGAAGAAGGATATCTCAACTAGGGTGGAGGAAGAGGATATCTCAACTAGGGTGTAGGAAGAGGATATCTCAACTAGGGTGGAGGAAGAGGATATCTCAACTAGGGTGGAGGAAGAGGATATCTCAACTAGGGTGGATGAAGAGGATATCTCAACTAGGGTGGAGGAAGAGGATATCTCAACTAGGGTGAATGAAGAGGATATCTCAATTAGGGTGGAGGAAGAGGATATCTCAACTAGGGTGGATGAAGATGATATCTCAACTAGGGTGGAGGAAGAGGATATCTCAACTAGGGTGGAGGAAGAGGATATCTCAACTAGGGTGGATGAAGAAGGATACCTCAACTAGGGTGGAGGAAGAGGATATCTCAACTAGGGTGGAGGAAGAGGATATCTCAACTAGGGTGGATGAAGAGGATATCTCAACTAGGGTGGATGAAGAGGATATCTCAACTAGGGTGGAGAAAGAGGATATCTCAACTAGGGTGGATGAAGAGGATATCTCAACTAGGGTGGATGAAGAGGATATCTCAACTAGGGTGGATGAAGAGGATATCTCAACTAGGGTGGATGAAGAGGATATCTCAACTAGGGTGCATGAAGAGGATATCTCAACTAGGGTGGATGAAGAGGATATCTCAACTAGGGTGGAGGAAGAGGATATCTCAACTAGGGTGGATGAAGAGGATATCTCAACTGGGGTGGATGAAGAGGATATCTCAACTAGGGTGGATGAAGAGGATATCTCAACTTGGGTGGATGAAGAGGATATCTCAACTAGGGTGGAGGAAGAGGATATCTCAACTAGGGTGGAGGAAGAGGATATCTCAACTAGGGTGGATGAAGAGGATATCTCAACTAGGGTGGATGAAGAGGATATCTCAACTAGGGTGGATGAAGAGGATATCTCAACTAGGGTGGAAGAAGAAGGATATCTCAACTAGGGTGGAGGAAGAGGATATCTCAACTAGGGTGGAGGAAGAGGATATCTCAACTAGGGTGGAGGAAAAGGATATCTCAACTAGGGTGGAGGAAGAGGATATCTCAACTAGGGTGGAGGAAGAGGATATCTCAACTAGGGTGGAGGAAGAGGATATCTCAACTAGGGTGGATGAAGAGGATATCTCAACTAGGGTGGAGGAGGAGGATATCTCAACTAGGGTGGATGAAGAGGATATCTCAACTAGGGTGGATGAAGAGGATATCTCAACTAGGGTGGATGAAGAGGATATCTCAACTAGGGTGGAGGAAGAAGGATATCTCAACTAGGGTGGAGGAAGAGGATATCTCAACTAGGGTGGAGGAAGAGGATATCTCAACTAGGGTGGAGGAAGAGGATATCTCAACTAGGGTGGAGGAAGAGGATATCTCAACTAGGGTGGATGAAGAGGATGTCTCAACTAGGGTGGAGGAAGAGGATATCTCAACTAGGGTGGATGAAGAGGATATCTCAACTAGGGTGGATGAAGATGATATCTCAACTAGGGTGGAGGAAGAGGATATCTCAACTAGGGTGGATGAAGAGGATATCTCAACTAGGGTGGAGGAAGAGGATATCTCAACTAGGGTGGAGGAAGAAGGATATCTCAACTAGGGTGGAGGAAGAGGATATCTCAACTAGGGTGTAGGAAGAGGATATCTCAACTAGGGTGGAGGAAGAGGATATCTCAACAAGTTGGAGGAAGAGGATATCTCAACTAGGGTGGATGAAGAGGATATCTCAACTAGGGTGGAGGAAGAGGATATCTCAACTAGGGTGAATGAAGAGGATATCTCAATTAGGGTGGAGGAAGAGGATATCTCAACTAGGGTGGATGAAGATGATATCTCAACTAGGGTGGAGGAAGAGGATATCTCAACTAGGGTGGAGGAAGAGGATATCTCAACTAGGGTGGATGAAGAAGGATACCTCAACTAGGGTGGAGGAAGAGGATATCTCAACTAGGGTGGAGGAAGAGGATATCTCAACTAGGGTGGATGAAGAGGATATCTCAACTAGGGTGGAGGAAGAGGATATCTCAACTAGGGTGGAGAAAGAGGATATCTCAACTAGGGTGGATGAAGAGGATATCTCAACTAGGGTGGATGAAGAGGATATCTCAACTAGGGTGGATGAAGAGGATATCTCAACTAGGGTGGATGAAGAGGATATCTCAACTAGGGTGCATGAAGAGGATATCTCAACTAGGGTGGATGAAGAGGATATCTCAACTAGGGTGGAGGAAGAGGATATCTCAACTAGGGTGGATGAAGAGGATATCTCAACTAGGGTGGATGAAGAGGATATCTCAACTAGGGTGGATGAAGAGGATATCTCAACTTGGGTGGATGAAGAGGATATCTCAACTAGGGTGGAGGAAGAGGATATCTCAACTAGGGTGGAGGAAGAGGATATCTCAACTAGGGTGGATGAAGAGGATATCTCAACTAGGGTGGATGAAGAGGATATCTCAACTAGGGTGGATGAAGAGGATATCTCAACTAGGGTGGAAGAAGAAGGATATCTCAACTAGGGTGGAGGAAGAGGATATCTCAACTAGGGTGGAGGAAGAGGATATCTCAACTAGGGTGGAGGAAGAGGATATCTCAACTAGGGTGGAGGAAGAGGATATCTCAACTAGGGTGGAGGAAGAGGATATCTCAACTAGGGTGGAGGAAGAGGATATCTCAACTAGGGTGGATGAAGAGGATATCTCAACTAGGGTGGAGGAGGAGGATATCTCAACTAGGGTGGATGAAGAGGATATCTCAACTAGGGTGGATGAAGAGGATATCTCAACTAGGGTGGATGAAGAGGATATCTCAACTAGGGTGGAGGAAGAAGGATATCTCAACTAGGGTGGAGGAAGAGGATATCTCAACTAGGGTGGAGGAAGAGGATATCTCAACTAGGGTGGAGGAAGAGGATATCTCAACTAGGGTGGAGGAAGAGGATATCTCAACTAGGGTGGAGGAAGAGGATAGCTCAACTAGGGTGGAGGAAGAGGATATCTCAACTAGGGTGGAGGAAGAGGATATCTCAACTAGGGTGGATGAAGAGGATATCTCAACTAGGGTGGAGAAAGAAGGATATCTCAACTCGGGTGGATGAAGAGGATATCTCAACTAGGGTGGAGGAAGAAGGATATCTCAACTAGGGTGGATGAAGAAGGATATCTCAACTAGGGTGGATGAAGAGGATATCTCAACTAGGGTGGAGGAAGAGGATATCTCAACTAGGGTGGAGGAAGAAGGATATCTCAACTAGGGTGGAGGAAGAGGATATCTCAACTAGGGTGGAGGAAGATGATTTCTCAACTAGGGTGGATGAAGAGGATATCTCAACTAGGGTGGATGAAGAGGATATCAAAAACTAGGGTGGAGGAAGAGGATATTTCAACTAGGGTGGAGGAAGAGGATATCTCAACGAGGGTGGATGAAGAGGATATCTCAACTAGGGTGGAGGAAGAGGATATCTCAACTAGGGTGGAGGAAGAAGGATATCTCAACTAGGGTGGAGGAAGAGGATATCTCAACTAGGGGGAAGGAAGAGGATATCTCAACTAGGGTGTAGGAAGAAGGATATCTCAACTAGGGTGGAGGAAGAGGATATCTCAACTAGGGTGGAGGAAGAGGATATCTCAACTAGGGTGGAGGAAGGGGATATCTCAACTAGGGTAGAGGAAGAGGATATCTCAACTAGGGTGGAGGAAGAGGATATCTCAACTAGGGTGGAGGAAGAAGGATATCTCAACTAGGGTGGATGAAGAAGGATATCTCAACTAGGGTGGATGAAGAGGATAACTCAACTAGGGTGGAGGAAGAGGATATCTCAACTAGGTTGGAGGAAGAAGGACATCTCAACTAGGGTGGAGGAAGAGGATATCTCAACTAGGGTGGAGGAAGAGGATATCTCAACTAGGGTGGATGAAGAGGATATCTCAACTAGGGTGGATGAAGAGGATATCACAACTAGGGTGGAGGAAGAGGATATCTCAACTAGGGTGAAGGAAGAAGGATATCTCAACTAGGGTGGAGGAAGAGGATATCTCAACTAGGGTGGAGGAAGAGGATATCTCAACTAGGGTGGATGAAGAGGATATCTCAACTACGGTGGAGGAAGAGGATATCTCAACTAGGGTGGAGGAAGAGGATATCTCAACTAGGGTGGAGGAAGGGGATATCTCAACTAGGGTGGAGGAAGAGGATATCTCAACTAGGGTAGAGGAAGAGGATATCTCAACTAGGGTGGAGGAAGAGGATATCTCAACTAGGGTGGAGGAAGAGGATATCTCAAGTAGGTTGGATGAAGAGTATATGTCAACTAGGGTGGAGGAAGAGGATATGTCAACTAGGGTGGAGGAAGAAGGATATCTCAACTTGGGTGGAGGAAGAGGATATCTCAACTAGGGTGGAGGAAGAGGATATCTCAACTAGGGTGGAGGAAGAGGATATCTCAACTAGGGTGGAGGAAGAGGATATCTCAACTAGGGTGGAGGAAGAGGATAGCTCAACTAGGGTGGAGGAAGAGGATATCTCAACTAGGGTGGAGGAAGAGGATATCTCAACTGGGGTGGATGAAGAGGATATCTCAACTAGGGTGGAGAAAGAAGGATATCTCAACTCGGGTGGATGAAGAGGATATCTCAACTAGGGTGGAGGAAGAAGGATATCTCAACTAGGGTGGATGAAGAAGGATATCTCAACTAGGGTGGAGGAAGAGGATATCTCAACTAGGGTGGAGGAAGAGGATATCTCAACTAGGGTGGAGGAAGAAGGATATCTCAACTAGGGTGGAGGAAGATGATTTCTCAACTAGGGTGGATGAAGAGGATATCTCAACTAGGGTGGATGAAGAGGATATCATAAACTAGGGTGGAGGAAGAGGATATCTCAACTAGGGTGGAGGAAGAGGATATCTCAACGAGGGTGGATGAAGAGGATATCTCAACTAGGGTGGAGGAAGAGGATATCTCAACTAGGGTGGAGGAAGAAGGATATCTCAACTAGGGTGGAGGAAGAGGATATCTCAACTAGGGGGAAGGAAGAGGATATCTCAACTAGGGTGGAGGAAGAAGGATATCTCAACTAGGGTGGAGGAAGAGGATATCTCAACTAGGGTGGAGGAAGAGGATATCTCAACTAGGGTGGAGGAAGGGGATATCTCAACTAGGGTGGAGGAAGAGGATATCTCAACTAGGGTAGAGGAAGAGGATATCTCAACTAGGGTGGAGGAAGAGGATATCTCAACTAGGGTGGAGGAAGAGGATATCTCAAGTAGGTTGGATGAAGAGTATATGTCAACTAGGGTGGAGGAAGAGGATATGTCAACTAGGGTGGAGGAAGAAGGATATCTCAACTTGGGTGGAGGAAGAGGATATCTCAACTAGGGTGGAGGAAGAGGATATCTCAACTAGGGTGGAGGAAGAGGATATCTCAACTAGGGTGGAGGAAGAGGATATCTCAACTAGGGTGGAGGAAGAGGATAGCTCAACTAGGGTGGAGGAAGAGGATATCTCAACTAGGGTGGAGGAAGAGGATATCTCAACTGGGGTGGATGAAGAGGATATCTCAACTAGGGTGGAGAAAGAAGGATATCTCAACTCGGGTGGATGAAGAGGATATCTCAACTAGGGTGGAGGAAGAAGGATATCTCAACTAGGGTGGAGGAAGAAGGATATCTCAACTAGGGTGGAGGAAGAGGATATCTCAACTAGGGTGGAGGAAGAGGATATCTCAACTAGGGTGGAGGAAGAAGGATATCTCAACTAGGGTGGAGGAAGATGATTTCTCAACTAGGGTGGATGAAGAGGATATCTCAACTAGGGTGGATGAAGAGGATATCATAAACTAGGGTGGAGGAAGAGGATATCTCAACTAGGGTGGAGGAAGAGGATATCTCAACGAGGGTGGATGAAGAGGATATCTCAACTAGGGTGGAGGAAGAGGATATCTCAACTAGGGTGGAGGAAGAAGGATATCTCAACTAGGGTGGAGGAAGAGGATATCTCAACTAGGGGGAAGGAAGAGGATATCTCAACTAGGGTGGAGGAAGAAGGATATCTCAACTAGGGTGGAGGAAGAGGATATCTCAACTAGGGTGGAGGAAGAGGATATCTCAACTAGGGTGGAGGAAGGGGATATCTCAACTAGGGTGGAGGAAGAGGATATCTCAACTAGGGTAGAGGAAGAGGATATCTCAACTAGGGTGGAGGAAGAGGATATCTCAACTAGGGTGGAGGAAGAAGGATATCTCAACTAGGGTGGATGAAGAAGGATATCTCAACTAGGGTGGATGAAGAGGATAACTCAACTAGGGTGGAGGAAGAGCATATCTCAACTAGGTTGGAGGAAGAAGGACATCTCAACTAGGGTGGAGGAAGAGGATATCTCAACTAGGGTGGAGGAAGAGGATATCTCAACTAGGGTGGAGGAAGAGGATATCTCAACTAGGGTGGATGAAGAGGATATCACAACTAGGGTGGAGGAAGAGGATATCTCAACTAGGGTGGAGGAAGAAGGATATCTCAACTAGGGTGGAGGAAGAGGATATCTCAACTAGGGTGGAGGAAGAGGATATCTCAACTAGGGTGGATGAAGAGGATATCTCAGCTACGGTGGAGGAAGAGGATATCTCAACTAGGGTGGAGGAAGAGGATATCTCAACTAGGGTGGAGGAAGGGGATATCTCAACTAGGGTGGAGGAAGAGGATATCTCAACTAGGGTAGAGGAAGAGGATATCTCAACTAGGGTGGAGGAAGAGGATATCTCAACTAGGGTGGAGGAAGAGGATATCTCAAGTAGGGTGGATGAAGAGTATATGTCAACTAGGGTGGAGGAAGAGGATATGTCAACTAGGGTGGAGGAAGAAGGATATCTCAACTTGGGTGGAGGAAGAGGATATCTCAACTAGGGTGGATGAAGAGGATATCTCAACTAGGGTGGAGGAAGAGGATATCTCAACTAGGGTGGAGGAAGAGGATATCTCAACTAGGGTGGAGGAAGAGGATAGCTCAACTAGGGTGGAGGAAGAGGATATCTCAACTAGGGTGGAGGAAGAGGATATCTCAACTGGGTTGGATGAAGAGGATATCTCAACTAGGGTGGAGAAAGAAGGATATCTCAACTCGGGTGGATGAAGAGGATATCTCAACTAGGGTGCATGAAGAGGATATCTCAACTAGGGTGGATGAAGAGGATATCTCAACTAGGGTGGAGGAAGAGGATATCTCAACTAGGGTGGATGAAGAGGATATCTCAACTAGGGTGGATGAAGAGGATATCTCAACTAGGGTGGATGAAGAGGATATCTCAACTTGGGTGGATGAAGAGGATATCTCAACTAGGGTGGAGGAAGAGGATATCTCAACTAGGGTGGAGGAAGAGGATATCTCAACTAGGGTGGAGGAAGAGGATATCTCAACTAGGGTGGAGGAAGAGGATATCTCAACTAGGGTGGATGAAGAGGATATCTCAACTAGGGTGGAAGAAGAAGGATATCTCAACTAGGGTGGAGGAAGAGGATATCTCAACTAGGGTGGAGGAAGAGGATATCTCAACTAGGGTGGAGGAAGAGGATATCTCAACTAGGGTGGAGGAAGAGGATATCTCAACTAGGGTGGAGGAAGAGGATATCTCAACTAGGGTGGAGGAAGAGGATATCTCAACTAGGGTGGATGAAGAGGATATCTCAACTAGGGTGGAGGAGGAGGATATCTCAACTAGGGTGGATGAAGAGGATATCTCAACTAGGGTGGATGAAGAGGATATCTCAACTAGGGTGGATGAAGAGGATATCTCAACTAGGGTGGAGGAAGAAGGATATCTCAACTAGGGTGGAGGAAGAGGATATCTCAACTAGGGTGGAGGAAGAGGATATCTCAACTAGGGTGGAGGAAGAGGATATCTCAACTAGGGTGGAGGAAGAGGATATCTCAACTAGGGTGGAGGAAGAGGATAGCTCAACTAGGGTGGAGGAAGAGGATATCTCAACTAGGGTGGAGGAAGAGGATATCTCAACTAGGGTGGATGAAGAGGATATCTCAACTAGGGTGGAGAAAGAAGGATATCTCAACTCGGGTGGATGAAGAGGATATCTCAACTAGGGTGGAGGAAGAAGGATATCTCAACTAGGGTGGATGAAGAAGGATATCTCAACTAGGGTGGATGAAGAGGATATCTCAACTAGGGTGGAGGAAGAGGATATCTCAACTAGGGTGGAGGAAGAAGGATATCTCAACTAGGGTGGAGGAAGAGGATATCTCAACTAGGGTGGAGGAAGATGATTTCTCAACTAGGGTGGATGAAGAGGATATCTCAACTAGGGTGGATGAAGAGGATATCAAAAACTAGGGTGGAGGAAGAGGATATTTCAACTAGGGTGGAGGAAGAGGATATCTCAACGAGGGTGGATGAAGAGGATATCTCAACTAGGGTGGAGGAAGAGGATATCTCAACTAGGGTGGAGGAAGAAGGATATCTCAACTAGGGTGGAGGAAGAGGATATCTCAACTAGGGGGAAGGAAGAGGATATCTCAACTAGGGTGTAGGAAGAAGGATATCTCAACTAGGGTGGAGGAAGAGGATATCTCAACTAGGGTGGAGGAAGAGGATATCTCAACTAGGGTGGAGGAAGGGGATATCTCAACTAGGGTAGAGGAAGAGGATATCTCAACTAGGGTGGAGGAAGAGGATATCTCAACTAGGGTGGAGGAAGAAGGATATCTCAACTAGGGTGGATGAAGAAGGATATCTCAACTAGGGTGGATGAAGAGGATAACTCAACTAGGGTGGAGGAAGAGGATATCTCAACTAGGTTGGAGGAAGAAGGACATCTCAACTAGGGTGGAGGAAGAGGATATCTCAACTAGGGTGGAGGAAGAGGATATCTCAACTAGGGTGGATGAAGAGGATATCTCAACTAGGGTGGATGAAGAGGATATCACAACTAGGGTGGAGGAAGAGGATATCTCAACTAGGGTGGAGGAAGAAGGATATCTCAACTAGGGTGGAGGAAGAGGATATCTCAACTAGGGTGGAGGAAGAGGATATCTCAACTAGGGTGGATGAAGAGGATATCTCAACTACGGTGGAGGAAGAGGATATCTCAACTAGGGTGGAGGAAGAGGATATCTCAACTAGGGTGGAGGAAGGGGATATCTCAACTAGGGTGGAGGAAGAGGATATCTCAACTAGGGTAGAGGAAGAGGATATCTCAACTAGGGTGGAGGAAGAGGATATCTCAACTAGGGTGGAGGAAGAGGATATCTCAAGTAGGTTGGATGAAGAGTATATGTCAACTAGGGTGGAGGAAGAGGATATGTCAACTAGGGTGGAGGAAGAAGGATATCTCAACTTGGGTGGAGGAAGAGGATATCTCAACTAGGGTGGAGGAAGAGGATATCTCAACTAGGGTGGAGGAAGAGGATATCTCAACTAGGGTGGAGGAAGAGGATATCTCAACTAGGGTGGAGGAAGAGGATAGCTCAACTAGGGTGGAGGAAGAGGATATCTCAACTAGGGTGGAGGAAGAGGATATCTCAACTGGGGTGGATGAAGAGGATATCTCAACTAGGGTGGAGAAAGAAGGATATCTCAACTCGGGTGGATGAAGAGGATATCTCAACTAGGGTGGAGGAAGAAGGATATCTCAACTAGGGTGGATGAAGAAGGATATCTCAACTAGGGTGGAGGAAGAGGATATCTCAACTAGGGTGGAGGAAGAGGATATCTCAACTAGGGTGGAGGAAGAAGGATATCTCAACTAGGGTGGAGGAAGATGATTTCTCAACTAGGGTGGATGAAGAGGATATCTCAACTAGGGTGGATGAAGAGGATATCATAAACTAGGGTGGAGGAAGAGGATATCTCAACTAGGGTGGAGGAAGAGGATATCTCAACGAGGGTGGATGAAGAGGATATCTCAACTAGGGTGGAGGAAGAGGATATCTCAACTAGGGTGGAGGAAGAAGGATATCTCAACTAGGGTGGAGGAAGAGGATATCTCAACTAGGGGGAAGGAAGAGGATATCTCAACTAGGGTGGAGGAAGAAGGATATCTCAACTAGGGTGGAGGAAGAGGATATCTCAACTAGGGTGGAGGAAGAGGATATCTCAACTAGGGTGGAGGAAGGGGATATCTCAACTAGGGTGGAGGAAGAGGATATCTCAACTAGGGTAGAGGAAGAGGATATCTCAACTAGGGTGGAGGAAGAGGATATCTCAACTAGGGTGGAGGAAGAGGATATCTCAAGTAGGTTGGATGAAGAGTATATGTCAACTAGGGTGGAGGAAGAGGATATGTCAACTAGGGTGGAGGAAGAAGGATATCTCAACTTGGGTGGAGGAAGAGGATATCTCAACTAGGGTGGAGGAAGAGGATATCTCAACTAGGGTGGAGGAAGAGGATATCTCAACTAGGGTGGAGGAAGAGGATATCTCAACTAGGGTGGAGGAAGAGGATAGCTCAACTAGGGTGGAGGAAGAGGATATCTCAACTAGGGTGGAGGAAGAGGATATCTCAACTGGGGTGGATGAAGAGGATATCTCAACTAGGGTGGAGAAAGAAGGATATCTCAACTCGGGTGGATGAAGAGGATATCTCAACTAGGGTGGAGGAAGAAGGATATCTCAACTAGGGTGGAGGAAGAAGGATATCTCAACTAGGGTGGAGGAAGAGGATATCTCAACTAGGGTGGAGGAAGAGGATATCTCAACTAGGGTGGAGGAAGAAGGATATCTCAACTAGGGTGGAGGAAGATGATTTCTCAACTAGGGTGGATGAAGAGGATATCTCAACTAGGGTGGATGAAGAGGATATCATAAACTAGGGTGGAGGAAGAGGATATCTCAACTAGTGTGGAGGAAGAGGATATCTCAACGAGGGTGGATGAAGAGGATATCTCAACTAGGGTGGAGGAAGAGGATATCTCAACTAGGGTGGAGGAAGAAGGATATCTCAACTAGGGTGGAGGAAGAGGATATCTCAACTAGGGGGAAGGAAGAGGATATCTCAACTAGGGTGGAGGAAGAAGGATATCTCAACTAGGGTGGAGGAAGAGGATATCTCAACTAGGGTGGAGGAAGAGGATATCTCAACTAGGGTGGAGGAAGGGGATATCTCAACTAGGGTGGAGGAAGAGGATATCTCAACTAGGGTAGAGGAAGAGGATATCTCAACTAGGGTGGAGGAAGAGGATATCTCAACTAGGGTGGAGGAAGAAGGATATCTCAACTAGGGTGGATGAAGAAGGATATCTCAACTAGGGTGGATGAAGAGGATAACTCAACTAGGGTGGAGGAAGAGCATATCTCAACTAGGTTGGAGGAAGAAGGACATCTCAACTAGGGTGGAGGAAGAGGATATCTCAACTAGGGTGGAGGAAGAGGATATCTCAACTAGGGTGGAGGAAGAGGATATCTCAACTAGGGTGGATGAAGAGGATATCACAACTAGGGTGGAGGAAGAGGATATCTCAACTAGGGTGGAGGAAGAAGGATATCTCAACTAGGGTGGAGGAAGAGGATATCTCAACTAGGGTGGAGGAAGAGGATATCTCAACTAGGGTGGATGAAGAGGATATCTCAGCTACGGTGGAGGAAGAGGATATCTCAACTAGGGTGGAGGAAGAGGATATCTCAACTAGGGTGGAGGAAGGGGATATCTCAACTAGGGTGGAGGAAGAGGATATCTCAACTAGGGTAGAGGAAGAGGATATCTCAACTAGGGTGGAGGAAGAGGATATCTCAACTAGGGTGGAGGAAGAGGATATCTCAAGTAGGGTGGATGAAGAGTATATGTCAACTAGGGTGGAGGAAGAGGATATGTCAACTAGGGTGGAGGAAGAAGGATATCTCAACTTGGGTGGAGGAAGAGGATATCTCAACTAGGGTGGATGAAGAGGATATCTCAACTAGGGTGGAGGAAGAGGATATCTCAACTAGGGTGGAGGAAGAGGATATCTCAACTAGGGTGGAGGAAGAGGATAGCTCAACTAGGGTGGAGGAAGAGGATATCTCAACTAGGGTGGAGGAAGAGGATATCTCAACTGGGTTGGATGAAGAGGATATCTCAACTAGGGTGGAGAAAGAAGGATATCTCAACTCGGGTGGATGAAGAGGATATCTCAACTAGGGTGGAGGAAGAAGGATATCTCAACTAGGGTGGATGAAGAAGGATATCTCAACTAGGGTGGAGGAAGAGGATATCTCAACTAGGGTGGAGGAAGAGGATATCTCAACTAGGGTGGAGGAAGAAGGATATCTCAACTAGGGTGGAGGAAGATGATTTCTCAACTAGGGTGGATGAAGAGGATATCTCAACTAGGGTGGATGAAGAGGATATCATAAACTAGGGTGGAGGAAGAGGATATCTCAACTAGGGTGGAGGAAGAGGATATCTCAACGAGGGTGGATGAAGAGGATATCTCAACTAGGGTGGAGGAAGAGGATATCTCAACTAGGGTGGAGGAAGAAGGATATCTCAACTTGGGTGGAGGAAGAGTATATCTCAACTAGGGGGAAGGAAGAGGATATCTCAACTAGGGTGGAGGAAGAAGGATATCTCAACTAGGGTGGAGGAAGAGGATATCTCAACTAGGGTGGAGGAAGAGGATATCTCAACTAGGGTGGAGGAAGGGGATATCTCAACTAGGGTGGAGGAAGAGGATATCTCAACTAGCGTGGAGGAAGAGGATATCTCAACTAGGGTGGAGGAAGAAGGATATCTCAACTAGGGTGGATGAAGAAGGATATCTCAACTAGGGTGGATGAAGAGGATAACTCAACTAGGGTGGAGGAAGAGCATATCTCAACTAGGTTGGAGGAAGAAGGACATCTCAACTAGGGTGGAGGAAGAGGATATCTCAACTAGGGTGGAGGAAGAGGATATCTCAACTAGGGTGGAGGAAGAGGATATCTCAACTAGGGTGGATGAAGAGGATATCACAACTAGGGTGGAGGAAGAGGATATCTCAACTAGGGTGGAGGAAGAAGGATATCTCAACTAGGGTGGAGGAAGAGGATATCTCAACTAGGGTGGAGGAAGAGGATATCTCAACTAGGGTGGATGAAGAGGATATCTCAGCTACGGTGGAGGAAGAGGATATCTCAACTAGGGTGGAGGAAGAGGATATCTCAACTAGGGTGGAGGAAGGGGATATCTCAACTAGGGTGGAGGAAGAGGATATCTCAACTAGGGTAGAGGAAGAGGATATCTCAACTAGGGTGGAGGAAGAGGAAATCTCAACTAGGGTGGAGGAAGAGGATATCTCAAGTAGGGTGGATGAAGAGTATATGTCAACTAAGGTGGAGGAAGAGGATATGTCATCTAGGGTGGAGGAAGAGGATATCTCAACTAGGGTGGATGAAGAGGATATCTCAACTACGGTGGAGGAAGAGGATATCTCAACTAGGGTGGAGGAAGAGGATATCTCAACTAGGGTGGAGGAAGGGGATATCTCAACTAGGGTGGAGGAAGAGGATATCTCAACTAGGGTAGAGGAAGAGGATATCTCAACTAGGGTGGAGGAAGAGGATATCTCAACTAGGGTGGAGGAAGAGGATATCTCAAGTAGGTTGGATGAAGAGTATATGTCAACTAGGGTGGAGGAAGAGGATATGTCAACTAGGGTGGAGGAAGAAGGATATCTCAACTTGGGTGGAGGAAGAGGATATCTCAACTAGGGTGGAGGAAGAGGATATCTCAACTAGGGTGGAGGAAGAGGATATCTCAACTAGGGTGGAGGAAGAGGATATCTCAACTAGGGTGGAGGAAGAGGATAGCTCAACTAGGGTGGAGGAAGAGGATATCTCAACTAGGGTGGAGGAAGAGGATATCTCAACTGGGGTGGATGAAGAGGATATCTCAACTAGGGTGGAGAAAGAAGGATATCTCAACTCGGGTGGATGAAGAGGATATCTCAACTAGGGTGGAGGAAGAAGGATATCTCAACTAGGGTGGATGAAGAAGGATATCTCAACTAGGGTGGAGGAAGAGGATATCTCAACTAGGGTGGAGGAAGAGGATATCTCAACTAGGGTGGAGGAAGAAGGATATCTCAACTAGGGTGGAGGAAGATGATTTCTCAACTAGGGTGGATGAAGAGGATATCTCAACTAGGGTGGATGAAGAGGATATCATAAACTAGGGTGGAGGAAGAGGATATCTCAACTAGGGTGGAGGAAGAGGATATCTCAACGAGGGTGGATGAAGAGGATATCTCAACTAGGGTGGAGGAAGAGGATATCTCAACTAGGGTGGAGGAAGAAGGATATCTCAACTAGGGTGGAGGAAGAGGATATCTCAACTAGGGGGAAGGAAGAGGATATCTCAACTAGGGTGGAGGAAGAAGGATATCTCAACTAGGGTGGAGGAAGAGGATATCTCAACTAGGGTGGAGGAAGAGGATATCTCAACTAGGGTGGAGGAAGGGGATATCTCAACTAGGGTGGAGGAAGAGGATATCTCAACTAGGGTAGAGGAAGAGGATATCTCAACTAGGGTGGAGGAAGAGGATATCTCAACTAGGGTGGAGGAAGAGGATATCTCAAGTAGGTTGGATGAAGAGTATATGTCAACTAGGGTGGAGGAAGAGGATATGTCAACTAGGGTGGAGGAAGAAGGATATCTCAACTTGGGTGGAGGAAGAGGATATCTCAACTAGGGTGGAGGAAGAGGATATCTCAACTAGGGTGGAGGAAGAGGATATCTCAACTAGGGTGGAGGAAGAGGATATCTCAACTAGGGTGGAGGAAGAGGATAGCTCAACTAGGGTGGAGGAAGAGGATATCTCAACTAGGGTGGAGGAAGAGGATATCTCAACTGGGGTGGATGAAGAGGATATCTCAACTAGGGTGGAGAAAGAAGGATATCTCAACTCGGGTGGATGAAGAGGATATCTCAACTAGGGTGGAGGAAGAAGGATATCTCAACTAGGGTGGATGAAGAAGGATATCTCAACTAGGGTGGAGGAAGAGGATATCTCAACTAGGGTGGAGGAAGAGGATATCTCAACTAGGGTGGAGGAAGAAGGATATCTCAACTAGGGTGGAGGAAGATGATTTCTCAACTAGGGTGGATGAAGAGGATATCTCAACTAGGGTGGATGAAGAGGATATCATAAACTAGGGTGGAGGAAGAGGATATCTCAACTAGGGTGGAGGAAGAGGATATCTCAACGAGGGTGGATGAAGAGGATATCTCAACTAGGGTGGAGGAAGAGGATATCTCAACTAGGGTGGAGGAAGAAGGATATCTCAACTAGGGTGGAGGAAGAGGATATCTCAACTAGGGGGAAGGAAGAGGATATCTCAACTAGGGTGGAGGAAGAAGGATATCTCAACTAGGGTGGAGGAAGAGGATATCTCAACTAGGGTGGAGGAAGAGGATATCTCAACTAGGGTGGAGGAAGGGGATATCTCAACTAGGGTGGAGGAAGAGGATATCTCAACTAGGGTAGAGGAAGAGGATATCTCAACTAGGGTGGAGGAAGAGGATATCTCAACTAGGGTGGAGGAAGAAGGATATCTCAACTAGGGTGGATGAAGAAGGATATCTCAACTAGGGTGGATGAAGAGGATAACTCAACTAGGGTGGAGGAAGAGCATATCTCAACTAGGTTGGAGGAAGAAGGACATCTCAACTAGGGTGGAGGAAGAGGATATCTCAACTAGGGTGGAGGAAGAGGATATCTCAACTAGGGTGGAGGAAGAGGATATCTCAACTAGGGTGGATGAAGAGGATATCACAACTAGGGTGGAGGAAGAGGATATCTCAACTAGGGTGGAGGAAGAAGGATATCTCAACTAGGGTGGAGGAAGAGGATATCTCAACTAGGGTGGAGGAAGAGGATATCTCAACTAGGGTGGATGAAGAGGATATCTCAGCTACGGTGGAGGAAGAGGATATCTCAACTAGGGTGGAGGAAGAGGATATCTCAACTAGGGTGGAGGAAGGGGATATCTCAACTAGGGTGGAGGAAGAGGATATCTCAACTGGGGTGGATGAAGAGGATATCTCAACTAGGGTGGAGAAAGAAGGATATCTCAACTCGGGTGGATGAAGAGGATATCTCAACTAGGGTGGAGGAAGAAGGATATCTCAACTAGGGTGGAGGAAGAGGATATCTCAACTAGGGGGAAGGAAGAGGATATCTCAACTAGGGTGGAGGAAGAAGGATATCTCAACTAGGGTGGAGGAAGAGGATATCTCAACTAGGGTGGAGGAAGAGGATATCTCAACTAGGGTGGAGGAAGGGGATATCTCAACTAGGGTGGAGGAAGAGGATATCTCAACTAGGGTAGAGGAAGAGGATATCTCAACTAGGGTGGAGGAAGAGGATATCTCAACTAGGGTGGAGGAAGAGGATATCTCAAGTAGGTTGGATGAAGAGTATATGTCAACTAGGGTGGAGGAAGAGGATATGTCAACTAGGGTGGAGGAAGAAGGATATCTCAACTGGGGTGGATGAAGAGGATATCTCAACTAGGGTGGAGAAAGAAGGATATCTCAACTCGGGTGGAGGAAGAGGATATCTCAACTAGGGTGGATGAAGAGGATATCTCAACTAGGGTGGAGAAAGAAGGATATCTCAACTCGGGTGGGTGAAGAGGATATCTCAACTAGGGTGGAGGAAGAAGGATATCTCAACTAGGGTGGATGAAGAAGGATATCTCAACTAGGGTGGAGGAAGAGGATATCTCAACTAGGGTGGAGGAAGAGGATATCTCAACTAGGGTGGAGGAAGAAGGATATCTCAACTAGGGTGGAGGAAGATGATTTCTCAACTAGGGTGGATGAAGAGGATATCTCAACTAGGGTGGATGAAGAGGATATCATAAACTAGGGTGGAGGAAGAGGATATCTCAACTAGGGTGGAGGAAGAGGATATCTCAACGAGGGTGGATGAAGAGGATATCTCAACTAGGGTGGAGGAAGAGGATATCTCAACTAGGGTGGAGGAAGAAGGATATCTCAACTAGGGTGGAGGAAGAGGATATCTCAACTAGGGGGAAGGAAGAGGATATCTCAACTAGGGTGGAGGAAGAAGGATATCTCAACTAGGGTGGAGGAAGAGGATATCTCAACTAGGGTGGAGGAAGAGGATATCTCAACTAGGGTGGAGGAAGGGGATATCTCAACTAGGGTGGAGGAAGAGGATATCTCAACTAGGGTAGAGGAAGAGGATATCTCAACTAGGGTGGAGGAAGAGGATATCTCAACTAGGGTGGAGGAAGAAGGATATCTCAACTAGGGTGGATGAAGAAGGATATCTCAACTAGGGTGGATGAAGAGGATAACTCAACTAGGGTGGAGGAAGAGCATATCTCAACTAGGTTGGAGGAAGAAGGACATCTCAACTAGGGTGGAGGAAGAGGATATCTCAACTAGGGTGGAGGAAGAGGATATCTCAACTAGGGTGGAGGAAGAGGATATCTCAACTAGGGTGGATGAAGAGGATATCACAACTAGGGTGGAGGAAGAGGATATCTCAACTAGGGTGGAGGAAGAAGGATATCTCAACTAGGGTGGAGGAAGAGGATATCTCAACTAGGGTGGAGGAAGAGGATATCTCAACTAGGGTGGATGAAGAGGATATCTCAGCTACGGTGGAGGAAGAGGATATCTCAACTAGGGTGGAGGAAGAGGATATCTCAACTAGGGTGGAGGAAGGGGATATCTCAACTAGGGTGGAGGAAGAGGATATCTCAACTAGGGTAGAGGAAGAGGATATCTCAACTAGGGTGGATGAAGAGGATATCTCAACTAGGGTAGAGGAAGAGGATATCTCAACTAGGGTGGAGGAAGAGGATATCTCAACTAGGGTGGGGGAAGAGGATATCTCAACTAGGGTGGAGGAAGAGGATATCTCAAGTAGGGTGGATGAAGAGTATATGTCAACTCGGGTGGAGGAAGAGGATATGTCAACTAGGGTGGAGGAAGAAGGATATCTCAACTTGGGTGGAGGAAGAGGATATCTCAACTAGGGTGGATGAAGAGGATATCTCAACTAGGGTGGAGGAAGAGGATATCTCAACTAGGGTGGAGGAAGAGGATATGTCAACTAGGGTGGAGGAAGAAGGATATCTCAACTGGGGTGGATGAAGAGGATATCTCAACTAGGGTGGAGAAAGAAGGATATCTCAACTCGGGTGGAGGAAGAGGATATCTCAACTAGGGTGGATGAAGAGGATATCTCAACTAGGGTGGAGAAAGAAGGATATCTCAACTCGGGTGGATGAAGAGGATATCTCAACTAGGGTGGAGGAAGAAGGATATCTCAACTAGGGTGGATGAAGAAGGATATCTCAACTAGGGTGGAGGAAGAGGATATCTCAACTAGGGTGGAGGAAGAGGATATCTCAACTAGGGTGGAGGAAGAAGGATATCTCAACTAGGGTGGAGGAAGATGATTTCTCAACTAGGGTGGATGAAGAGGATATCTCAACTAGGGTGGATGAAGAGGATATCATAAACTTGGGTGGAGGAAGAGGATATCTCAACTAGGGTGGAGGAAGAGGATATCTCAACGAGGGTGGATGAAGAGGATATTTTAACTAGGGTGGAGGAAGAGGATATCTCAACTAGGGTGGAGGAAGAAGGATATCTCAACTAGGGTGGAGGAAGAGGATATCTCAACTAGGGGGAAGGAAGAGGATATCTCAACTAGGGTGGAGGAAGAAGGATATCTCAACTAGGGTGGAGGAAGAGGATATCTCAACTAGGGTGGAGGAAGAGGATATCTCAACTAGGGTGGAGGAAGGGGATATCTCAACTAGGGTGGAGGAAGAGGATATCTCAACTAGGGTAGAGGAAGAGGATATCTCAACTAGGGTGGAGGAAGAGGATATCTCAACTAGGGTGGAGGAAGAAGGATATCTCAACTAGGGTGGATGAAGAAGGATATCTCAACTAGGGTGGATGAAGAGGATAACTCAACTAGGGTGGAGGAAGAGCATATCTCAACTAGGTTGGAGGAAGAAGGACATCTCAACTAGGGTGGAGGAAGAGGATATCTCAACTAGGGTGGAGGAAGAGGATATCTCAACTAGGGTGGAGGAAGAGGATATCTCAACTAGGGTGGATGAAGAGGATATCACAACTAGGGTGGAGGAAGAGGATATCTCAACTAGGGTGGAGGAAGAAGGATATCTCAACTAGGGTGGAGGAAGAGGATATCTCAACTAGGGTGGAGGAAGAGGATATCTCAACTAGGGTGGATGAAGAGGATATCTCAGCTACGGTGGAGGAAGAGGATATCTCAACTAGGGTGGAGGAAGAGGATATCTCAACTAGGGTGGAGGAAGGGGATATCTCAACTAGGGTGGAGGAAGAGGATATCTCAACTAGGGTAGAGGAAGAGGATATCTCAACTAGGGTGGATGAAGAGGATATCTCAACTAGGGTAGAGGAAGAGGATATCTCAACTAGGGTGGAGGAAGAGGATATCTCAACTAGGGTGGGGGAAGAGGATATCTCAACTAGGGTGGAGGAAGAGGATATCTCAAGTAGGGTGGATGAAGAGTATATGTCAACTCGGGTGGAGGAAGAGGATATGTCAACTAGGGTGGAGGAAGAAGGATATCTCAACTTGGGTGGAGGAAGAGGATATCTCAACTAGGGTGGATGAAGAGGATATCTCAACTAGGGTGGAGGAAGAGGATATCTCAACTAGGGTGGAGGAAGAGGATATCTCAACTAGGGTGGAGGAAGAGGATAGCTCAACTAGGGTGGAGGAAGAGGATATCTCAACTAGGGTGGAGGAAGAGGATATCTCAACTGGGTTGGATGAAGAGGATATCTCAACTAGGGTGGAGAAAGAAGGATATCTCAACTCGGGTGGATGAAGAGGATATCTCAACTAGGGTGGAGGAAGAAGGATATCTCAACTAGGGTGGATGAAGAAGGATATCTCAACTAGGGTGGAGGAAGAGGATATCTCAACTAGGGTGGAGGAAGAGGATATCTCAACTAGGGTGGAGGAAGAAGGATATCTCAACTAGGGTGGAGGAAGATGATTTCTCAACTAGGGTGGATGAAGAGGATATCTCAACTAGGGTGGATGAAGAGGATATCATAAACTAGGGTGGAGGAAGAGGATATCTCAACTAGGGTGGAGGAAGAGGATATCTCAACGAGGGTGGATGAAGAGGATATCTCAACTAGGGTGGAGGAAGAGGATATCTCAACTAGGGTGGAGGAAGAAGGATATCTCAACTAGGGTGGAGGAAGAGTATATCTCAACTAGGGGGAAGGAAGAGGATATCTCAACTAGGGTGGAGGAAGAAGGATATCTCAACTAGGGTGGAGGAAGAGGATATCTCAACTAGGGTGGAGGAAGAGGATATCTCAACTAGGGTGGAGGAAGGGGATATCTCAACTAGGGTGGAGGAAGAGGATATCTCAACTAGGGTAGAGGAAGAGGATATCTCAACTAGCGTGGAGGAAGAGGATATCTCAACTAGGGTGGAGGAAGAAGGATATCTCAACTAGGGTGGATGAAGAAGGATATCTCAACTAGGGTGGATGAAGAGGATAACTCAACTAGGGTGGAGGAAGAGCATATCTCAACTAGGTTGGAGGAAGAAGGACATCTCAACTAGGGTGGAGGAAGAGGATATCTCAACTAGGGTGGAGGAAGAGGATATCTCAACTAGGGTGGAGGAAGAGGATATCTCAACTAGGGTGGATGAAGAGGATATCACAACTAGGGTGGAGGAAGAGGATATCTCAACTAGGGTGGAGGAAGAAGGATATCTCAACTATGGTGGAGGAAGAGGATATCTCAACTAGGGTGGAGGAAGAGGATATCTCAACTAGGGTGGATGAAGAGGATATCTCAGCTACGGTGGAGGAAGAGGATATCTCAACTAGGGTGGAGGAAGAGGATATCTCAACTAGGGTGGAGGAAGGGGATATCTCAACTAGGGTGGAGGAAGAGGATATCTCAACTAGGGTAGAGGAAGAGGATATCGCAACTAGGGTGGAGGAAGAGGATATCTCAACTAGGGTGGAGGAAGAGGATATCTGAAGTAGGGTGGATGAAGAGTATATGTCAACTAGGGTGGAGGAAGAGGATATGTCAACTAGGGTGGAGGAAGAGGATATCTCAACTTGGGTGGAGGAAGAGGATATCTCAACTAGTGTGGAGGAAGAGGATATCTCAACTAGGGTGGAGGAAGAGGATATCTCAACTAGGGTGGAGGAAGAGGATATCTCAACTAGGGTGGAGGAAGAGGATATCTCAACTAGGGTGGATGAAGAGGATATCTCAACTAGGGTGGAGGAAGAATGATATCTCAACTAGCGTGGATGAAGAGGATATCTCAACTAGGGTGGAGGAAGAAGGATATCTCAACTAGGGTGGAGGAAGAGGATATCTCAACTAGGGTGGAGGATGAAGGATATCTCAACTAGGGTGGAGGAAGAGGATATCTCAACTAGGGTGGAGAAAGAAGGATATATCAACTAGGGTGGAGGAAGAAGATATCTCAAATAGGGTGGAGGAAGAGGATATCTCAACTAGGG
Organism: Salvelinus fontinalis; assembly: GCF_029448725.1. Lineage (NCBI taxonomy): Eukaryota > Metazoa > Chordata > Actinopteri > Salmoniformes > Salmonidae > Salvelinus > Salvelinus fontinalis. Next base: position 8,950,483 of record NC_074678.1, read on the forward strand.
TGGAGGAAGAGGATATGTCAACTAGGGTGGAGGAAGAGGAAATCTCAACTAGGGTGGAGGAAGAGGATATCTCAACTAGGGTGGAGGAAGAGGATATCTCAACTAGGGTGGATGAAGAGGATATGTCAACTAGGGTGGAGGATGAGGATATCTCAACTAGGGTGGAGGAAGAGGATATCTCAACTAGGGTGGATGAAGAGGATATCTCAACTAGGGTGGAGGAAGAGGATATCTCAACTAGGGTGGAGGAAGAGGATATCTCAACGAGGGTGGAGGAAGAGGATATCTCAATGAGGGTGGAGGAAGAGGATATCTCAACTAGGGTGGATGAAGAGGATATCTCAACTAGGGTGGAGGAAGAGGATGTCTCAACTAGGTTGGAGGAAGAGGATATCTCAACTAGGGTGGATGAAGAGGATGTCTCAACTAGGGTGGATGAAGAGGATATCTCAACTAGGGTGGAGGAAGAGGATATCTCAACTAGGGTGGAGGAAGAGGATATCTCTCAACAATAACTGTCAAGGTAGGCTATATAGCGAACATAACACAACATAATGGAACAAAACATAACACAACACACCGCAACGCAACATAACATAACATTACGTAACTTAACATATCATTATGTAACATAACATAATGTAACTTAACATAGCATATCATTACGTAACATAATGTAACATAACATTACCATTGAGCGCCAGGAGAAAGACCAGAATGTAGTAACCTCCAAACACCATGTTCTCCACAGTGTTGTCTACAGGAGCACAGCTACTCTCTAAAGACGCGTTGGACAGGATGGACGTCAGGGCGTCCATGTCCATGGTGGGAGTGGTCTGTATCTTCATCTCTGGGGAGAGAGAGGAGAGAGAGAAAGAGGGAGACACAGAGAAAGAGGGAGACACAGTGAGAGACAGAGAGAGAGAGAAAGAAAGAGGGAGAGAGAGAGAGAGAGACAGAGAGAGACACAGAGAGAGAGAGAGCGAGAGAGAGAGACAGAGAGAGAGAGTGTGAGAGAGAGAGAGAGAGAGACACACAGAGAGAGAGAGAGAGAGAGAGAGAGAGAGAGAGAGAGAGAGAGAGAGAGAGAGAGAGAGAGAGAGAGAGTGAGAGAGAGAGAGAGAGACACACAGAGAGAGAGAGAGAGAGAGAGAGAGAGAGAGAGAGAGAGAGAGAGAGAGAGAGAGAGAGAGAGAGAGAGAGAGAGAGAGAGAGAGAGAGAGAGAGAGAGAGAGAGAGAGAGAGAGAGGCGATCAAATAACTGAGAAGAACTTGATTTTGGCAGCATCACCAAATACCCAAAACATAGAACGATTGGTATTGGAAAAGGCAGACAGATAACAATCAATTTTATTTTTTTATTTTTTTATTTCACCTTTATTTAACCAGGTAGGCTAGTTGAGAACAAGTTCTCATTTGCAACTGCGACCTGGCCAAGATAAAGCATAGCAGTGTGAACAGACAACAACACAGAGTTACACATGGAGTAAACAATAAACAAGTCAATAACATGGTAGAAAAAAGAGAATCTATATACAATCTATATACAATGTGTGCAAAAGGCATAAGGTAGGCAATAAATCGAGTAATTACAATTTAGCAGAGATACTGGTGTGCAAAAGAGCAGAAAAGTAAATAAATAAAAGCAGTATGGGGGGTGAGGTAGGTAAATTGGGTGGGTAGTTTACAGATGGACTATGTACAGCTGCAGCGATCGGTTAGCTGCTCGGATAGCAGATTTTTAAAGTTGTTGAGGGAGATAAAAGTCTCCAACTTCAGAGATTTTTGCAATTCGTTCCAGTCGCAGGCAGCAGAGAACTGGAAGGAAAGGCGTCCAAATGAGGTTTTGGCTTTAGGGATGATCAGTGAGATACACCTGCTGGAGCGCGTGCTACGGGTGGGTGTAGCCATCGTGACCAGTGAACTGAGATAAGGCGGCACTTTACCTAGCATAGCCTTGTAGATGACCTGGAGCCAGTGGGTCTGACGACGAACATGTAGCGAGGGCCAGCCGACTGGGCATACAGGTCGCAGTGGTGGGTCGTATAAAGTGCTTTAGTAACAAAACGGATGGCACTGTGATAAACTGCATCCAGTTTGCTGAGTAGAGTATTGGAAGCTATTTTGTAGATGACATCGCCGAAGTCGAGGATCGGTAGGATAGTCAGTTTTACTAGGGTGAGTTTGGCGGCGTGAGTGAAGGAGGCTTTGTTGCGGAATAGAAAGCCGACTCTAGATTTGATTTTGGATTGGAGATGTTTGATATGAGTCTGGAAGGAGAGTTTGCAGTCTAGCCAGACACCTAGGTACTTATAGATGTCCACATATTCTAGGTCGGAACCGTCCAGGGTGGTGATGCTAGTCGGGCGTGCGGGTGCAGGCAGCGAACGGTTGAAAAGCATGCATTTGGTTTTACTAGCGTTTAAGAGCAGTTGGAGGCCACGGAAGGAGTGTTGTATGGCATTGAAGCTCGTTTGGAGGTTAGATAGCACAGTGTCCAAGGAAGGGCCGGAAGTATACAGAATGGTGTCGTCTGCATAGAGGTGGATCAGGGAATCGCCCGCAGCAAGAGCAACATCATTGATATATACAGAGAAAAGAGTCGGCCCGAGAATTGAACCCTGTGGTACCCCCATAGAGACTGCCAGAGGACCGGACAACATGCCCTCCGATTTGACACACTGAACTCTGTCTGCAAAGTAGTTGGTGAACCAGGCAAGGCAGTCATTAGAAAAACCGAGGCTACTGAGTCTGCCGATAAGAATATGGTGATTGACAGAGTCGAAAGCCTTGGCCAGGTCGATGAAGACGGCTGCACAGTAATGTCTTTTATCGATGGCGGTTATGACACCGTTTAGTACCTTGAGCGTGGCTGAGGTGCACCCGTGACCGGCTCGGAAACCGGATTGCACAGCGGAGAAGGTACGGTGGGATTCGAGATGGTCAGTGATCTGTTTGTTGACTTGGCTTTTGAAGACCTTAGATAGGCAGGGCAGGATGGATATAGGTCTGTAACAGTTTGGGTCCAGGGTGTCTCCCCCTTTGAAGAGGGGGATGACCGCGGCAGCTTTCCAATCCTTGGGGATCTCAGATGATACGAAGGAGAGGTTGACCAGGCTGGTAATAGGGGGTGCGACAATGGCGGCGGACAGTTTCAGAAATAGGGGGTCCAGATTGTCAAGCCCAGCTGATTTGTATGGGTCCAGGTTTTCCAGCTCTTTCAGAACAAATGAGGACAATGATGAAATCTGCCCCTTCCTCACCATAATGTCTACCATAATGACACCATCATTATTCAGGGGTCAGAAAGCAGCCTGAGGGATTTCCAGGAAGACTTCCAGTCCCTCAGAGAAGAAGCAAGAAGCCTCTCCACAGACCAAAATCCATGAGAAGACGACCCCTCCAAGCCCTGACCGAAGCCCCGTCTCTCCAAGACTCTCCTCTGACGTCAGATCTCTTAGAGACATTCTATCTTTTCTAGAAGGAGACTTTGCTGAGTTTAGAGAGAAATCCTTGACCTGCCAGAGCAGAGGCAGTCAACAGCTGACAGAGAAGGAGACCAGCCTGGTGAATCAGGAGGAACAGCAGCACAGTGAGATCAGGGAGCTACAGTCAGCCACGAGAGAACTGGAGGAGGACAAACATGCCCTCAGAATGGAAGTGTGTCGCCTGAGAGAGATAATGACCACCACTGTCGGACCACAGCCACCTACAGAGAGAGATACAGGAGCTGAAGGAAAAGGTCATCAGACATACAGAGAGATACAGGAGCTGAAGGAAGAGGTCATCAGATACCAGCTCAGCCACACTGCCGATGTGGCCATAGCTCTGAGCCGCATGGCTACCAACGTCACTAAAGAGTTCACATTAGCCAGAATCACTCTCGCCACTCTTTTCCTCAGACTAGACGTGTGAGTCATCTACACAGAGGTATCACAGACCTCTTCCCCTCTGACAAAGGTGCACCTGATGCTTCACTGGGACTTTCAGCCTCATCACTTCTATGACCATATGCATCTCAGCAAGAGCGGGAGTCTCTTTGAAAAAATATCTGAAAGACACCTGGACCGGACCGTCTCCAATACCCACACCAAGCCCAGAGACTAACAAGCACTAGTCCCCAGGCCCCTCCTCAACATCCAAGGAGCCCCAAGCTACAGAGAACCAACAACCCCCACTGGCCCCAGTCCCCATGCAGCTCTTTGTCCTCAAATCCCCTCCAGACATCCCTGGCAGAGCATCTAGCCAGCCACAACAGGCAGTACAGAAGAACAGCTCAGCAGCAGGGACTGCAACAGGGTCCTCAGCACAGAACAACCAGAGCCAGATAAGAGACCTGTTGGCTTAGTGATGAGCTTTGAAGGAGTGCAATAGAGATTGCATCATCTGTGGATCTGTTGGGGCGGTATGCGAAGTGGAGTGGGTCTAGGGTTTCCGGGATGATGATGTTGATGTGATCCATGATCAGCCTTTCAAAGAACTTCATGGCTCCACACGAGTGCTATGGATTAGTAGTCATTTAGGTAGGTTACTTTGGTGTTCTTGGGAACAGGGACTATGGTGGTCTGCTTGAAACATGTAGGTTTTGCAAACTCGGTCAGGGAGAAGTTGAAAATGTCAGTGAAGACACTTGCCAGTTGGTCAGCGCATGCTCTGAGTACGCGTCCTTTTAATCCATCTGGCCCTGTGTCTTACTCACATCGGCTACGGAGAGCGCTACGGAGAGCTTGACACACAGTCGCCTGGAACAGCTGGTGTTCTCATGCATGCTTCATTGTTGCGCGCATAGAAGTCATTTAGCTCGTCTGGTAGGCTCGTGTCACTGGGCAGCTCGCGGCTCGACTTCCCTTTGTAGTCTGTGATAGTTTGCAAGCCCTGCCACATCCGACTAGCGTCAGAGCTGGATGGTGTTCTTTATAAGAAATCCCGCTATGCCCTCCGACGAACCATCAAACAGGCAAAGCTTCAGTACAGGACTAAGATCGAATCATACTAAACCGGCTCCGATGCTCCTCGGATGTGGCAGGGTTTGCAAACTATCACAGACTACAAAGGGAAGCCCAGCCGCGAGCTGCCCAGTGACATGAGCCTACCTGACAAGCTAAATTACTTCTATGCTCGCTTCGAGGCAAGCAACACTGAAACATGCATGACAGCATCAGCTGTTCCGGGCAACTGTGTGATCACGCTCTCCGTAGCCGATATGAGTAAGACCTTTAAACAGGTCAAAATTCACAAGGCCGCAGGGCCCGACGGATTACCAGGACGTGTGCATCAAGCATGCGCTGACCAACTGGCAAATGTCTTCACTTACATTTTCAATATGTCCCTGTCTGAGTCTGTAATAGCAAGATGTTTCAAGCAGACCGCCATAGTCCCTGTGCCCAAGAACACAAAGGCAACCTGCCTAAATGACTACCGACCCGTAGCACTCACGCCTGTAGCCATGAAGTGCTTTAAAAGGCTTTGAAACACGATTTTCCCAGAAACCCTAGACCCACTACAATTTGCATATTGCCCTAACAGATCCACAGATGACGCAATCTCTATTGCACTCCACACTGTCATTTCCCACCCGGACAAAAGGAACACCTATGTGAGAATGCTATTCATTGACTACAGCTCAGCGTTCAACACCATAGTGCCCACAAAGCTCATCACTAAGCTAAGGACCCTGGGACTAAACACCTCCCTCTGCAACTGGTTCCTGGACTTTCTGACGAGCCGCCCCCAGGTGGTAAGGGTAGGCAACAACACATCTGCCACGCTGATCCTCAACACTGGGGCCCCTCAGGGGTGTGTGCTTAGTCCCCTCCTGTACTCCCTGTTAACCCATGACTGCACGGCCAGGCACGACTCCAACACCATCATTAAGTTTGCAGACGACACAACAGTGGTAGGCCTGATCACCGACAACGATGAGACAGCCCATAAGGAGGAGGTCAGAGACCCGGAAAGCGGTATCGGACCGCCAAGTCTAGGTCCAAAAGGCTTCTTAACAGCTTGTACCCCCAAGCCATAAGACTCCTGAACAGCTAATCAAATGGCTACCCAGACTATTTGCATTGTCCTAACCCCACCCCCAATTTTTACACTGTTGCTCTCTGTTTATTATCTATGCATAGTCACTTTAACTCTACCTACATGTACATATTACCTCAATTACCTCGACTAACCGGTACCCCCGCAGATTGACTCTCTACCGGTACCCCCTGTATATAGCCTCGACATTGACTCTGTACCGGTACCCCCTGTATATAGCCTCCACATTGACTCTGTACCGGTACCCCCTGTATATAGCCTCCACATTGATTCTGTACTGGTACCCCCTGTATATAGCCTCCACATTGACTCTGTACCGGTACCCCCTGTATATAGCCTCCACGTTGACTCTGTACCGGTACCCCCTGTATATAGCCTCCACATTGACTCTGTACCGGTACCCCCTGTATATAGCCTCCACGTTGACTCTGTATCAGTACCCCCTGTATATAGCCTCCACATTGACTCTGTACCGTAACACCCTGTATATAGCCTCCACATTGACTCTGTACCGGTACCCCCTGTATATAGCCTCCACATTGATTCTGTACCGTAACACCCTGTATATAGCCTCCACATTGACTCTGTACCGGTACCCCCTGTATATAGCCTCCACGTTGACTCTGTACCGGTACCCCCTGTATATAGCCTCCACATTGACTCTGTACCGGTACCCCCTGTATATAGCCTCCACATTGACTCTGTACCGGTACCCCTGTATATAGCCTCCACGTTGACTCTGTACCGGTACCCCCTGTATATAGCCTCCACATTGACTCTGTACCGATACCCCTGTATATAGCCTCCACGTTGACTCTGTACCGGTACCCCCTGTATATAGCCTCCACATTGACTCTGTACCGGTACCCCCTGTATATAGCCTCCACATTGACTCTGTACCGGTACACCCTGTATATAGCCTCCACATTGACTCTGTACCGGTACACCCTGTATATAGCCTCCACATTGACTCTGTACCGGTACCTCCTGTATATAGCCTCCACATTGACTCTGTACCGGTACCCCCTGTATATAGCCTCCACATTGACTCTGTACCGGTACCCCCTGTATATAGCCTCCACATTGACTCTGTACCGGTCCCCCCTGTATATAGCCTCCACATTGACTCTGTACCGGTATCCCCTGTATATAGCCTCCACATTGACTCTGTACCGGTACACCCTGTATATAGCCTCCACATTGACTCTGTACCGGTACCCCCTGTATATAGCCTCCACATTGACTCTGTACCGGTACCCCCTGTATATAGCCTCCACATTGACTCTGTACCGGTACACCCTGTATATAGCCTCCACATTGACTCTGTACCGGTACCCCCTGTATATAACCTCTCAACTGTTAATATTTTGTTGCTTGATAATGATTAGTTATTTTTCTTACTTTAATTTCAATTTCAATTTTACGTTAAACATTTTTCTTTTTTACTTCAGTTTATTTTAGGAAACACTTTCTTAAAATGTTTTTTCTTAAAACGGCGTTGTTGGTTAAGGGCTTGTAAACAAGCATTTCATTATAAGGTCTACACCTGTTGTATTGATTTGATTTGAACTGCAAATGATTTGATTTGAACTGCAAAGCTGACTGCGTCCAGCACCCCACGGTATGGCATGTTATATTGTTGTCAAAGACCTGAGTGGGTCCAGAAGCCCCGGTATGACTTGTTATATTGTTGTCAAAGACCTGAGTGGGTCCAGAAGCTCCGGTATGACTTGTTATATTGTTGTCAAAGACCTGAGTGGGTCCAGAAGCCCCGGTATGACTTGTTATATTGTTGTCAAAGACCTGAGTGGGTCCAGAAGCCCCGGTATGGCATGTTATATTGTTGTCAAACCCAGAAGCCCCGGTATGGCATGTTATATTGTTGTCAAAGACCTGAGTGGGTCCGTAAGCCCCGGTATGGCATGTTATATTGTTGTCAAAGACCTGAGTGGGTCCAGAAGCCCCGGTATGCCCTGTTATATTGTTGTCAAGCCCAGAAGCCCCGGTATGGCATGTTATATTGTTGTCAAAGACCTGAGTGGGTCCAGAAGCCCCGGTATGGCTTGTTATATTGTTGTCAAAGACCTGAGTGGGTCCAGAAGCCCCGGTATGGCTTGTTATATTGTTGTCAAAGACCTGAGTGGGTCCAGAAGCCCCGGTATGGCATGTTAAATTGTTGTCAAAGACCTGAGTGGGTCCAGAAGCCCCGGTATGGCTTGTTATATTTTTGTCAAAGACCTGAGTGGGTCCAGAAGCCCCGGTATGGCATGTTATATTGTTGTCAAAGACCTGAGTGGTCCAGAAGCCCCGGTATGACTTGTTATATTGTTGTCAAAGACCTGAGTGGGTCCAGAAGCCCCGGTATGGCTTGTTATATTGTTGTCAAAGACCTGAGTGGGTCCAGAATCCCACAGTATGACTTGTTATATTGTTGTCAAAGACCTGAGTGGGTCCAGAATCCCACAGTATGACTTGTTATATTGTTGTCAAAGACCTGAGTGGGTCCAGAAGCCACGCTATGACTTGTTATATTGTTGTCAAAGACCTGAGTGGGTCCAGAAGCCCCGGTATGACTTGTTATATTGTTGTCAAAGACCTGAATGGGTCCAGAAGCCCCGGTATGGCATGTTATATTGTTGTCAAAGACCTGAGTGGGTCCAGAAGCCCCGGTATGACTTGTTATATTGTTGTCAAAGACCTGAGTGGGTCCAGAAGCCCCGGTATGACTTGTTATATTGTTGTCAAAGACCTGAGTGGGTCCAGAAGCCCCGGTATGACTTGTTATATTGTTGTCAAAGACCTGAGTGGGTCCAGAAGCTCCGGTATGACTTGTTATATTGTTGTCAAAGACCTGAGTGGGTCCAGAAGCCCCGGTATGACTTGTTATATTGTTTTTAAAGACCTGAGTGGGTCCAGAAGCCCCGGTATGACTTGTTATATTGTTGTCAAAGACCTGAGTGGGTGCAGAATCCCACAGTATGACTTGTTATATTGTTGTCAAAGACCTGAGTGGGTCCAGAAGCCCCGGTATGGCATGTTATATTGTTGTCAAAGACCTGAGTGGGTCCAGAAGCTCCGGTATGGCATGTTATATTGTTGTCAAAGACCTGAGTGGGTCCAGAAGCTCCGGTATGGCATGTTATATTGTTGTCAAAGACCTGAGTGGGTCCAGAAGCTCCGGTATGGCATGTTATATTGTTGTCAAAGACCTGAGTGGGTCCAGAAGCCCCGGTATGACTTGTTATATTGTTGTCAAAGACCTGAGTGGGTCCAGAAGCCCCGGTATGACTTGTTATATTGTTGTCAAAGACCTGAGTGGGTCCAGAAGCCCCGGTATGACTTGTTATATTGTTGTCAAAGATCTGAGTGGGTCCAGAAGCCCCGGTATGACTTGTTATATTGTTGTCAAAGACCTGAGTGGGTCCAGAAGCCCCGGTATGACTTGTTATATTGTTGTCAAAGACCTGAGTGGGTCCAGAAGCCCCGGTATAACTTGTTATATTGTTGTCAAAGACCTGAGTGGGTCCAGAAGCCCCGGTATGACTTGTTATATTGTTGTGTGTTCGTTTGTGTACTGAGGAACGTGTTTTTACATATTTTAATTAACCTTTATTTAACTAAGCAAGTCAGTTAAGAACAAATTCTTATTTTACAATGACGGCCATACCCCGGGCCAAACCCGGACGACACTGGGCCAATTGTGCGCCGCCCTATGGGACTCCCGATCACGGCCGGTTGTGATACAGGGATCGAACCAGGGTCTGTAGTACCTTAGATCGCTGCGCCACTCGGGAGTCCTGATCATGTAACTTGTTTCCAGAAGAAAGACATTTTCAATTTCCTGTTGGGGGGCTTTCATCAAGGGAAGTGATGTTCCCAACACGACCTCTCTTTAGAGCGTGTGTCATCCTACAGCATGACATATCACCCTTTATAAAGCACATGTTTACGTCACATTCCACACGGGTGATTATGTCACACAGTTTACGCCACATTTATAAACCCTTTAATAAAGCATGACATACGGTTATGTTTTGCTTTGTAACACATCATTGTAGTGTTTGTAAGGCTTTACAAAGGCTTTATGAAGCCTTTATAAGCTGAACGTAATTTAAACCGGGACCGAAAAAACTACCAAAAGTACCAAAAAACAAAGAGACCCTGTAAACCAACAGACACGTCTCATATACCAACAGACCCTAACTACACAGAGACCCTGTAAACCAACAGACACGTCTCATATACCAACAGACCCTAACTACACAGAGACCCTGTAAACCAACAGACACGTCTCATATACCAACAGGCCCTAACTACACAGAGACCCTGTAAACCAGGAGACACGTCTCATATACCAACAGACCCTAACTACACAGAGACCCTGTAAACCAGGAGACACGTCTCATATACCAACAGACACGTCTCATATACCAACAGGCCCTAACTACACAGAGACCCTGTAAACCAACAGACACGTCTCTTATACCAACAGACCCTAACTACACAGAGACCCTGTAAACCAACAGACACGTCTCATATACCAACAGGCCCTAACTACACAGAGACCCTGTAAACCAGGAGACACGTCTCATATACCAACAGGCCCTAACTACACAGAGACCCTGTAAACCAACAGACACGTCTCATATACCAACAGACCCTAACTACACAGAGACCCTGTAAACCAGGAGACACGTCTCATATACCAACAGACACGTCTCATATACCAACAGACCCTAACTACACAGAGACCCTGTAAACCAGGAGACATGTCTCATATACCAACAGACCCTAACTACACAGAGACCCTGTAAACCAGGAGACACGTCTCATATACCAACAGGCCCTAACTACACAGAGACCCTGTAAACCAGGAGACACGTTTCATATACCAACAGGCCCTAACTACACAGAGACCCTGTAAACCAGGAGACACGTCTCATATACCAACAGGCCCTAACTACACAGAGACCTTGTAAACCAGGAGACACGTCTCATATACCAACAGACCCTAACTACACAGAGACCCTGTAAACCAGGAGACACGTCTCATATACCAACAGACCCTAACTACACAGAGACCCTGTAAACCAGGAGACACGTCTCATATACCAACAGACCCTAACTACACAGAGACCCTGTAAACCAACAGATACGTCTCATATACCAACAGGCCCTAACTACACAGAGACCCTGTAAACCAGGAGACACGTCTCATATACCAACAGACCCTAACTACACAGAGACCCTGTAAACCAACAGACACGTCTCATATACCAACAGACCCTAACTACACAGAGACCCTGTAAACCAGGAGACACGTCTCATATACCAACAGGCCCTAACTACACAGAGACCCTGTAAACCAGGAGACACGTCTCATATACCAACAGGCCCTAACTACACAGAGACCCTGTAAACCAGGAGACACGTCTCATATACCAACAGGCCCTAACTACACAGAGACCCTGTAAACCAGGAGACACGTCTCATATACCAACAGGCCCTAACTACACAGAGACCCTGTAAACCAGGAGACACGTCTCATATACCAACAGACCCTGTAAACCAACAGACACATCTCATATACCAACAGACCCTAACTACACAGAGACCCTGTAAACCAGGAGACACGTCTCATATACCAACAGACCCTAACTACACAGAGACCCTGTAAACCAGGAGACACGTCTCATATACCAACAGACCCTAACTACACAGACACCCTGTAAACCAACAGACAGGTCTCATATACCAACAGACCCTAACTACACAGAGACCCTGTAAACCAGGAGACACGTCTCATATACCAACAGACCCTAACTACACAGAGACCCTGTAAACCAGGAGACACGTCTCATATACCAACAGGCCCTAACTACACAGAGACCCTGTAAACCAGGAGACACGTCTCATATACCAACAGGCCCTAACTACACAGAGACCCTGTAAACCAGGAAACACGTCTCATATACCAACAGACCTTATTCCAAGAAGGTATACATCCCGCTAAATGACCAATGAGCTTGACAAAACAGAGGGAGCAATCAAGTAAAGTGAATTTAAGGAATAATGGAGGAAACTAGATACCACTGTTAAAAAAAGACCTCCCAATCAAAGATGGGAATATCTGGTAAAAGCATTTTGAAAACCTCTATAAATTCCCTCCCAAAAAATTACTTTACCCAAACATCAGTAATAGAAGAATTAACATAATTAGAACAAACAGTACAATAACAACAAAACCTGCTGGACAATCCAATCTAGCACACTGTCTAAACAAAATGATCAAATACAGTCCCTCAAGAGCAGTAAAGTCTGTGGGCCAGACAGCATTCTAACAGAGATGCTGAAAGAGAGAGCAGAGAGAGGCTATTCTCTATCTGTTTAACCTAGTGATGAGGGCAGGCTACTTTCCTGAGATCTGGCGACAAGGTTTTATCACTCCTAAATTCAAAAATGGTGACAAGTTTGACCCTAATAACTATAGACATGGTAGGGAGGGAGGGAGGGAGGGAGGGTGGTTGGGTGGGTGAGTGAGTTAGGGAGGGAGGGAGATAGGGAGGGTGGGTTAGGGGGAGAGGGAGGGAGGGAAGGTGGGTGGTTGGGTGAGTTAGTGAGTTAGTGAGTGAGTGAGTGAGTGAGTGAGTGAGTGAGTGAGTGAGTGAGTGAGTGAGTGAGTGAGTGAGTGAGTGAGTGGGTGAGTGGGTGGGTGAGTTAGGGAGGGAGGATGGGTTATGGAGAGGGAGGGAGGCTGGGTTAGGGAGAGGGAGGAAGGCTGGGTTAGGGAGAGGGGGAGGGAGGATGGGTTAGGGAGATAGGGAGGGAGGATGGGTTATGGAGAGAGGGAGGGAGGATGGGTTAGGGAGAGAGGGAGGGAGAATGGGTTAGGGAGAGAGGGAGGGAGGATGGGTTAGGTAGAGGGAGGGAGGCTGGGTTAGGTAGAGGGAGGGAGGATGGGTTAGGGAGAGGGAGGGAGGCTGGGTTAGGGAGAGGGAGGGAGGATGGGTTAGGGAGAGGGAGGGAGGCTGGGTTAGGTAAAGAGGGAGGGAGGATGGGTTATGGAGAGGGAGGGAGGATGGGTTAGGTAGAGAGGGAGGGAGGATGGGTTAGGGAGAGGGAGGGAGGCTGGGTTAGGTAGAGCGAGGGAGGATGGGTTAGGTAGAGAGGAAGGGAGGATGGGTTATGGAGAGAGGGAGGGGATTTGTTTTTGGCACTGACCTTGACTTTACTAGGTAGGAGGAGATGTTTGTGTCCCAGAGGAATGTACAGATGCCCCCCAGAGTATAACTGACCCTTGTTGCTCCACTCTCAGAAGCAGCACTGTAGCCACGTACAGCCACACCTTGTTCTGAGATGCAATTCCAGACCTGGCTTCAAATAGTATTTTGAAATGATTTAAAATACTTTATCTGTGCTTTATTGAACTTCCCTGGCTAACTGGACCAACAGAGTAGTCCCAAACTGCAAACCCTGCTCACCTGGCACTCCAGGCAGACTAGAACAAACAGTGAAATATTTCAAATAGTGTTCGAACCCAGGTCGGTGCCACACCCTGATTTGTCACATTACCCCCCTGGTCTGGCCCAGTTGTCACATTACCCCCTGGTCTGGCCCAGTTGTCACATTACCACCTGGTCTGGCCCAGTTGTCCCATTACCCCCTGGTCTGGCCCAGTTGTCACATTACCCCCTGGTCTGGCCCAGTTGTCACATTACCCCCTGGTCTGGCCCAGTTGTCACATTACCCCCTGGTCTGGCCCAGTTGTCACATTACCACCTGGTCTGGCCCAGTTGTCCCATTAACCCCTGGTCTGGCCCAGTTGTCCCATTACCCCCTGGTCTGGCCCAGTTGTCACATTACCCCCTGGTCTGGCCCAGTTGTCACATTACCCCCTGGTCTGGCCCAGTTGTCACATTACCCCCTGGTCTGGCCCAGTTGTCACATTACCCCCTGGTCTGGCCCAGTTGTCACATTAACCCCCTGGTCTGACCCAGTTGTCACATTACCCCCTGGTCTGGCCCAGTTGTCACATTACCCCCTGGTCTGGCCCAGTTGTCCCATTACCCCCTGGTCTGGCATGGTTGTCCCATTACCCCCTGGTCTGGCCCAGTTGTCTGATTTGTCACATTACCCCCTGGTCTGACCCAGTTGTCTGATTTGTCACATTACCCCCTAGTCTGGCCCAGTTGTCTGATTTGTCACATTACCCTCTGGTCTGGCCCAGTTGTCCCATTACCCCCTAGTCTGGCCCAGTTGTCTGATTTGTCACATTACCCCCTGGTCTGGCCCAGTTGTCTGATTTGTCACATTACCCCCTGGTCTGGCCCAGTTGTCACATTACTCCCTGGTCTGGCCCAGTTGTCACATTACTCCCTGGTCTGACCCAGTTGTCTGATTTGTCACATTACCCCCTGGTCTGGCCCAGTTGTCTGATTTGTCACATTACCCCCTGGTCTGGCCCAGTTGTCACATTACCCCCTGGTCTGACCCAGTTGTCTGATTTGTCACATTACCCCCTGGTCTGGCCCAGTTGTCACATTACCCCCTGGTCTGGCCCAGTTGTCACATTACCACCTGGTCTGGCCCAGTTGTCCCATCAACCCCTGGTCTGGCCCAGTTGTCCCATTACCCCCTGGTCTGGCCAAGTTGTCACATTACCCCCTGGTCTGGCCCAGTTGTCACATTACCCCCTGGTCTGGCCCAGTTGTCACATTACCCCCTGGTCTGGCCCAGTTGTCACATTACCCCCTGGTCTGGCCCAGTTGTCACATTAACCCCCTGGTCTGACCCAGTTGTCACATTACCCCCTGGTCTGGCCCAGTTGTCACATTACCCCCTGGTCTGGCCCAGTTGTCCCATTACCCCCTGGTCTGGCATGGTTGTCCCATTACCCCCTGGTCTGGCCCAGTTGTCTGATTTGTCACATTACCCCCTGGTCTGACCCAGTTGTCTGATTTGTCACATTACCCCCTGGTCTGGCCCAGTTGTCTGATTTGTCACATTACCCCCTGGTCTGGCCCAGTTGTCCCATTACCCCCTAGTCTGGCCCAGTTGTCTGATTTGTCACATTACCCCCTGGTCTGGCCCAGTTGTCTGATTTGTCACATTACCCCCTGGTCTGGCCCAGTTGTCACATTACCCCCTGGTCTGGCCCAGTTGTCACATTACCCCCTGGTCTGGCCCAGTTGTCACATTACCCCCTGGTCTGACCCAGTTGTCTGATTTGTCACATTACCCCCTGGTCTGGCCCAGTTGTCTGATTTGTCACATTACCCCCTGGTCTGGCCCAGTTGTCCCATTACCCCCTAGTCTGGCCCAGTTGTCTGATTTGTCACATTACCCCCTGGTCTGGCCCAGTTGTCTGATTTGTCACATTACCCCCTGGTCTGGCCCAGTTGTCACATTACCCCCTGGTCTGGCCCAGTTGTCACATTACTCCCTGGTCTGACCCAGTTGTCTGATTTGTCACATTACCCCCTGGTCTGGCCCAGTTGTCTGATTTGTCACATTACCCCCTGGTCTGGCCCAGTTGTCTAATTACCCCCTGGTCTGACCCAGTTGTCTGATTTGTCACATTACCCCCTGGTCTGGCCCAGTTGTCACATTACCCCCTGGTCTGGCCCAGTTGTCACATTACCACCTGGTCTGGCCCAGTTGTCCCATTAACCCCTGGTCTGGCCCAGTTGTCCCATTACCCCCTGGTCTGGCCAAGTTGTCACATTACCCCCTGGTCTGGCCCAGTTGTCACATTACCCCCTGGTCTGGCCCAGTTGTCACATTACCCCCTGGTCTGGCCCAGTTGTCACATTACCCCCTGGTCTGGCCCAGTTGTCACATTAACCCCCTGGTCTGACCCAGTTGTCACATTACCCCCTGGTCTGGCCCAGTTGTCACATTACCCCCTGGTCTGGCATGGTTGTCCCATTACCCCCTGGTCTGGCCCAGTTGTCTGATTTGTCACATTACCCCCTGGTCTGACCCAGTTGTCTGATTTGTCACATTACCCCCTGGTCTGGCCCAGTTGTCTGATTTGTCACATTACCCCCTGGTCTGGCCCAGTTGTCCCATTACCCCCTAGTCTGGCCCAGTTGTCTGATTTGTCACATTACCCCCTGGTCTGGCCCAGTTGTCTGATTTGTCACATTACCCCCTGGTCTGGCCCAGTTGTCACATTACCCCCTGGTCTGGCCCAGTTGTCACATTACCCCCTGGTCTGGCCCAGTTGTCACTTTACTCCCTGGTCTGACCCAGTTGTTTGATTTGTCACATTACCCCCTGGTCTGGCCCAGTTGTCTGATTTGTCACATTACCCCCTGGTCTGGCCCAGTTGTCACATTACCCCCTGGTCTGACCCAGTTGTCTGATTTGTCACATTACCCCCTGGTCTGGCCCAGTTGTCTGATTTGTCACATTACCCCCTGGTCTGGCCCAGTTTTCACATTACCCCCTGGTCTGACCCAGTTGTCTGATTTGTCACATTACCCCCTGGTCTGGCCCAGTTGTCTGATTTGTCACATTACCCCCTGGTCTCGCCCAGTTGTCACATTACCCCCTGGTCTGACCCAGTTGTTTGATTTGTCACATTACCCCCTGGTCTGGCCCAGTTGTCACATTACCCCCTGGTCTGACCCAGTTGTCTGATTTGTCACATTACCCCCTGGTCTGGCCCAGTTGTCTGATTTGTCACATTACCCCCTGGTCTGGCCCAGTTGTCTGATTTGTCACATTACCTCCTGGTCTGGCCCAGTTGTCTGATTTGTCACATTACCTCCTGGTCTGGCCCAGTTGTCTGATTTGTCACATTACCTCCTGGTCTGGCCCACTTGTCTGATTTGTCACATTACCCCCTGGTCTGGCCCACTTGTCTGATTTGTCACATTACCCCCTGGTCTGACCCAGTTGTCTGATTTGTCACATCACCCCCTGGTCTGGCCCAGTTGTCTGATTTGTCACATTACCCCCTGGTCTGGCCCAGATGTCTGATTTGTCACATTACCCCCTGGTCTGGCCCAGTTGTCACATTACCCCCTGGTCTGGCCCAGTTGTCACATTACTCCCTGGTCTGGCCCAGTTGTCACATCACCCCCTGGTCTGGCCCAGTTGTCACATTACCCCCCGGTCTGGCCCAGTTGTCACATTGCCCCCTGGTCTGGCCCAGTTGTCACATTACCCCCTGGCCTGGCCCAGTTGTCACATTACCCCCTGGTCTGGCCCAGTTGTCACATTACCCCCTGGTCTGGCCCAGTTGTCTGATTTGTCACATTACCCCCTGGTCTGGCCCAGTTGTCACATTACCCCCTGGTCTGGCCCAGTTGTCACATTACTCCCTGGTCTGGCCCAGTTGTCACATTACCCCCTGGTCTGGCCCAGTTGTCACATTACCCCCTGGTCTGGCCCAGTTGTCACATTACCCCCTGGTCTGGCCCAGTTGTCACATTACCCCCTGGTCTGGACCAGTTGTCTGATTTGTCACATTACCCCCTGGTCTGGCCCAGTTGTCACATTACCCCCTGGTCTGGCCCAGTTGTCACATTACCCCCTGGTCTGGCACAGATGTCTGATTTGCCACATTACTCCCTGGTCTGGCCCAGTTGTCTGATTTGTCACATTACCCCCTGGTCTGGCCCAGTTGTCTGATTTGTCACATTACCCCCTGGTCTGGCCCAGTTGTCTGATTTGTCACATTACCCCCTGGTCTGGCCCAGTTGTCTGATTTGTCACATTACCCCCTGGTCTGGCCCAGTTGTCTGATTTGTCACATTACCCCCTGGTCTGGCCCAGTTGTCACATTACCCCCTGGTCTGGCCCAGTTGTCACATTACCCCCTGGTCTGGCCCAGTGTTCACATTACCCCCTGGTCTGGCCCAGTTGTCACATTACCCCCTGGTCTGGCCCAGTTGTCTTATTTGTGACATTACCCCCTGGTCTGGCCCAGTTGTCACATTACCCCCTGGTCTGGCCCAGTTGTCACATTACTCCCTGGTCTGGCCCAGTTGTCACATTACCCCCTGGTCTGGCCCAGTTGTCACATTACCCCCTGGTCTGGCCCAGTTGTCACATTACCCCCTGGTCTGGCCCAGTTGTTACATTACCCCCTGGTCTGGCCTAGATGTCTGATTTGCCACATTACCCCCTGGTCTGGCCCAGTTGTCTGATTTGTCACATTACCCCCTGGTCTGGCCCAGTTGTCTGATTTGTCACATTACCCCCTGGTCTGGCCCAGTTGTCTGATTTGTCACATTACCCCCTGGTCTGGCCCAGTTGTCTGATTTGTCACATTACCCCCTGGTCTGGCCCACTTGTCTGATTTGTCACATTACCACCTGGTCTGGCCCAGTTGTCTGATTTGTCACATTACCCCCTGGTCTGGCCCACTTGTCTGATTTGTCACATTACCCCCTGGTCTGGCCCACTTGTCTGATTTGTCACATTACCACCTGGTCTGGCCCAGTTGTCTGATTTGTCACATTACCCCCTGGTCTGGCCCACTTGTCTGATTTGTCACATTACCCCCTGGTCTGGCCCACTTGTCTGATTTGTCACATTACCACCTGGTCTGGCCCAGTTGTCTGATTTGTCACATTACCCCCTGGTCTGGCCCAGTTGTCTGATTTGTCACATTACCCCCCTGGTCTGGGCCACTTGTCTGATTTGTCACATTACCCCCTGGTCTGACCCAGTTGTCTGATTTGTCACATTACCCCCTGGTCTGGCCCAGTTGTCTGATTTGTCACATTACCCCCTGGTCTGGCCCAGTTGTCTAATTTGTCACATTACCCCCTGGTCTGGCCCAGTTGTCTGATTTGTCACATTACCCCCTGGTCTGGCCCAGTTGTCTGATTTGTCACATTACCCCCTGGTCTGACCCAGTTGTCTGATTTGTCACATTACCCCCTGGTCTGGCCCAGTTGTCTGATTTGTCACATTACCCTCTGGTCTGGCCCAGTTGTCTGATTTGTCACATTACCTTGTGGTCTGACCCAGTTGTCTGATTTGTCACATTACCTTGTGGTCTGACCCAGTTGTCTGATTTGTCACATTACCCTCTGGTCTGGCCAAGTTGTCTGATTTGTCACATTACCTTGTGGTCTGGCCCAGTTGTCTAATTTGTCACATTACCCCCTGGTCTGGCCCAGTTGTCTGATTTGTCACATTACCCCCTGGTCTGGCCCAGTTGTCTGATTTGTCACATTACCTTGTGGTCTGGCCCAGTTGTCTGATTTGTCACATTACCCTCTGGTCTGGCCCAGTTGTCTGATTTGTCACATTACCCCCTGGTCTGGCCTAGATGTCTGATTTGCCACATTACCCCCTGGTCTGGCCCAGTTGTCTGATTTGTCACATTACCCCCTGGTCTGGCCCAGTTGTCTGATTTGTCACATTACCCCCTGGTCTGGCCCAGTTGTCTGATTTGTCACATTACCCCCTGGTCTGGCCCAGTTGTCTGATTTGTCACATTACCCCCTGGTCTGGCCCACTTGTCTGATTTGTCACATTACCAACTGGTCTGGCCCAGTTGTCTGATTTGTCACATTACCCCCTGGTCTGGCCCACTTGTCTGATTTGTCACATTACCCCCTGGTCTGGCCCACTTGTCTGATTTGTCACATTACCACCTGGTCTGGCCCAGTTGTCTGATTTGTCACATTACCCCCTGGTCTGGCCCACTTGTCTGATTTGTCACATTACCCCCTGGTCTGGCCCACTTGTCTGATTTGTCACATTACCACCTGGTCTGGCCCAGTTGTCTGATTTGTCACATTACCCCCTGGTCTGGCCCAGTTGTCTGATTTGTCACATTACCCCCCTGGTCTGGGCCACTTGTCTGATTTGTCACATTACCCCCTGGTCTGACCCAGTTGTCTGATTTGTCACATTACCCCCTGGTCTGGCCCAGTTGTCTGATTTGTCACATTACCCCCTGGTCTGACCCAGTTGTCTGATTTGTCACATTACCCCCTGGTCTGGCCCAGTTGTCTGATTTGTCACATTACCCCCTGGTCTGGCCCAGTTGTCTAATTTGTCACATTACTCCCTGGTCTGGCCCAGTTGTCTGATTTGTCACATTACCCCCTGGTCTGGCCCAGTTGTCTGATTTGTCACATTACCCCCTGGTCTGACCCAGTTGTCTGATTTGTCACATTACCCCCTGGTCTGACCCAGTTGTCTGATTTGTCACATTACCCCCTGGTCTGACCCAGTTGTCTGATTTGTCACATTACCCCCTGGTCTGACCATGTTGTCTGATTTGTCACATTACCCCCTGGTCTGACCCAGTTGTCTGATTTGTCACATTACCCCCTGGTCTGGCCCAGTTGTCTGATTTGTCACATTACCCTCTGGTCTGGCCCAGTTGTCTGATTTGTCACATTACCTTGTGGTCTGACCCAGTTGTCTGATTTGTCACATTACCTTGTGGTCTGACCCAGTTGTCTGATTTGTCACATTACCCTCTGGTCTGGCCAAGTTGTCTGATTTGTCACATTACCTTGTGGTCTGGCCCAGTTGTCTAATTTGTCACATTACCCCCTGGTCTGGCCCAGTTGTCTGATTTGTCACATTACCCCCTGGTCTGGCCCAGTTGTCTGATTTGTCACATTACCTTGTGGTCTGGCCCAGTTGTCTGATTTGTCACATTACCCTCTGGTCTGGCCCAGTTGTCTGATTTGTCACATTACCCCCTGGTCTGGCCCAGTTGTCTGATTTGTCACATTACCCTCTGGTCTGGCCCAGGTGTCTGATTTGTCACATTACCCTCTGGTCTGGCCCAGTTGTCTGATTTGTCACATTACCTTGTGGTCTGACCCAGTTGTCTGATTTGTCACATTACCTTGTGGTCTGACCCAGTTGTCTGATTTGTCACATTACCCTCTGGTCTGACCCAGTTGTCTGATTTGTCACATTACCTTGTGGTCTGGCCCAGTTGTCTAATTTGTCACATTACCCCCTGGTCTGGCCCAGTTGTCTGATTTGTCACATTACCCCCTGGTCTGGCCCAGGTGTCTGATTTGTCACATTACCTTGTGGTCTGGCCCAGTTGTCTGATTTGTCACATTACCCTCTGGTCTGGCCCAGTTGTCTGATTTGTCACATTACCCCCTTGTCTGGCCCAGTTGTCTGATTTGTCACATTACCCTCTGGTCTGGCCCAGGTGTCTGATTTGTCACATTACCCTCTGGTCTGGCCCAGTTGTCTGATTTGTCACATTACCCCCTGGTCTGACCCAGTTGTCTGATTTGTCACATTACCTTGTGGTCTGGCCCAGTTGTCTAATTTGTCACATTACCTTGTGGTCGACCCACTTGTCTGATTTGTCACATTACCTTGTGGTCTGGCCCAGTTGTCTGATTTGTCACATTACCCCCTGGTCTGACCCAGTTGTCTGATTTGTCACATTACCTTGTGGTCTGGCCCAGTTGTCTAATTTGTCACATTACCTTGTGGTCGACCCACTTGTCTGATTTGTCACATTACCTTGTGGTCTGACCCAGTTGTCTGATTTGTCACATTACCTTGTGGTCTGACCCAGTTGTCTGATTTGTCACATTACCCTCTGGTCTGACCCAGTTGTCTGATTTGTCACATTACCCCCTGGTCTGACCCAGTTGTCTGATTTGTCACATTACCCCCTGGTCTGACCATGTTGTCTGATTTGTCACATTACCCCCTGGTCTGACCCAGTTGTCTGATTTGTCACATTACCCCCTGGTCTGGCCCAGTTGTCTGATTTGTCACATTACCCTCTGGTCTGGCCCACTTGTCTAATTTGTCACATTACCCCCTGGTCTGGCCCACTTGTCTGATTTTTCACATTACCCACTGGTCTGGCCCAGTTGTCTGATTTGTCACATTACCTTGTGGTCTGGCCCACTTGTCTAATTTGTCACATTACCCTCTGGTCTGGCCCAGTTGTCTGATTTGTCACATTACCTTGTGGTCTGACCCAGTTGTCTGATTTGTCACATTACCCCCTGGTCTGACCCAGTTGTCTGATTTGTCACATTACCCCCTGGTCTGACCCAGTTGTCTGATTTGTCACATTACCCCCTGGTCTGACCATGTTGTCTGATTTGTCACATTACCCCCTGGTCTGACCCAGTTGTCTGATTTGTCACATTACCCCCTGGTCTGGCCCAGTTGTCTGATTTGTCACATTACCCTCTGGTCTGGCCCAGTTGTCTGATTTGTCACATTACCTTGTGGTCTGACCCAGTTGTCTGATTTGTCACATTACCTTGTGGTCTGACCCAGTTGTCTGATTTGTCACATTACCCTCTGGTCTGGCCCAGTTGTCTGATTTGTCACATTACCCCCTGGTCTGGCCCAGTTGTCTGATTTGTCACATTACCCCCTGGTCTGGCCCAGTTGTCTGATTTGTCACATTACCCCCTGGTCTGGCCCAGTTGTCTGATTTGTCACATTACCCTCTGGTCTGGCCCAGTTGTCTGATTTGTCACATTACCCCCTGGTCTGGCCCAGTTGTCTGATTTGTCACATTACCCTCTGGTCTGGCCCAGGTGTCTGATTTGTCACATTACCCTCTGGTCTGGCCCAGTTGTCTGATTTGTCACATTACCTTGTGGTCTGACCCAGTTGTCTGATTTGTCACATTACCTTGTGGTCTGACCCAGTTGTCTGATTTGTCACATCACCCTCTGGTCTGGCCCAGTTGTCTGATTTGTCACATTACCTTGTGGTCTGGCCCAGTTGTCTAATTTGTCACATTACCCCCTGGTCTGGCCCAGTTGTCTGATTTGTCACATTACCCCCTGGTCTGGCCCACTTGTCTGATTTGTCACATTACCCTCTGGTCTGGCCCAGGTGTCTAATTTGTCACATTACCCTCTGGTCTAGCCCAGTTGTCTGATTTGTCACATTACCCCCTGGTCTGACCCAGTTGTCTGATTTGTCACATTACCTTGTGGTCTGGCCCAGTTGTCTAATTTGTCACATTACCTTGTGGTCGACCCACTTGTCTGATTTGTCACATTACCTTGTGGTCTGGCCCAGTTGTCTGATTTGTCACATTACCACCTGGTCTGACCCAGTTGTCTGATTTGTCACATTACCTTGTGGTCTGGCCCAGTTGTCTAATTTGTCACATTACCTTGTGGTCGACCCACTTGTCTGATTTGTCACATTACCTTGTGGTCTGGCCCACGTGTCTAATTTGTCACATTACCCTCTGGTCTGATCCAGTTGTCTGACTTGTCACATTACCCCCTGGTCTGGCCCACTTGTCTGATTTGTCACATTACCCCCTGGTCTGGCCCACTTGTCTGATGCGTCACATTACCCCCTGGTCTGGCCCAGTTGTCTGATTTGTCACATTACCTTGTGGTCTGGCCCACTTGTCTGATTTGTCACATTACCCCCTGGTCTGGCCCAGTTGTCTGATTTGTCACATTACCTTGTGGTCTGGCCCAGTTGTCTGATTTGTTACATTACCCCCGGGTCTGACCCAGTTGTCTGATTTGTCACATTACCCCCTGGTCTGGGCCAGTTGTCTGATTTGTCACATTACCCCCTGGTCTGAGCCAGTTGTCTGATTTGTCACATTACCCCCTGGTCTGGCCCAGTTGTCTGATTTGTCACATTACCCACTGGTCTGGCCCAGTTGTCTGATTTGTCACATTACCTTGTGGTCTGGCCCACTTGTCTAATTTGTCACATTACCTTGTGGTCTGGCCCACTTGTCTGATTTGTCACATTACCCCCTGGTCTGGCCCAGTTGTCTGATTTGTCACATTACCTTGTGGTCTGGCCCAGTTGTCTGATTTGTCACATTACCCCCTGGTCTGGCCCAGTTGTCTGATTTGTCACATTACCCCCTGGTCTGGCCCACTTGTCTGATTTGTCACATTACCTTGTGGTCTGGCCCAGTTGTCTAATTTGTCACATTACCTTGTGGTCTGACCCACTTGTCTGATTTGTCACATTACCTTGTGGTCTGGCCCAGTTGTCTGATTTGTCACATTACCCCCTGGTCTGGCACCGGTTGTCTGATTTGTCACATTACCCCCTGGTCTGGCCCAGTTGTCTGATTTGTCACATTACCCCCTGGTCTGACCCAGTTGTCTGATTTGTCACATTACCCCCTGGTCTGGCCCAGTTGTCTGATTTGTCACATTACCTTGTGGTCTGAGCCAGTTGTCTGATTTGTCACATTACCCCCTGGTCTGGCCCAGTTGTCTGATTTGTCACATTACCCCCTGGTCTGGCCCAGTTTTCTGATTTGTCACATTACCCCCTGGTCTGGCCGAGTTGTCTGATTTGTCACATTACCCCCTGGTTTGGCCCACTTGTGTAATTTGTCACATTACCCCTGGTCTGACCCAGTTGTCTGATTTGTCACATTACCCCCTGGTCAGGCCCAGTTGTCTGATTTGTCACATTACCCCCTGGTCTGGCCCAGTTGTCTGATTTGTCACATTACCCCCTGGTCTGGCCCACTTGACTGATTTGTCCCATTACTCCCTGGTCTGGCCCAGTTGTCTGATTTGTCACATTACCCCCTGGTCTGACCCAGTTGTCTAATTTGTCACATTACCCCCTGGTCTGGCCCACTTGTCTGATTTTTCACATTACCCCCTGGTCTGACCCAGTTGTCTGATTTGTCACATTACCCCCTGGTCTGGCCCACTTGTCTGATTTGTCACATTCCCCCTGGTCTGGCCCACTTGTCTGATTTGTCACTTTACCCCCTGGTCTGGCCCACTTGACTGATTTGTCCCATTACCCCCTGGTCTGGCCCACTTGTCTAATTTGTCACATTACCTTGTGGTCTGGCCCACTTGTCTAATTTGTCACATTACCCCCTGGTCTGACCCAGTTGTCTGATTTGTCACATTACCTTGTGGTTTGACCCAGTTGTCTGATTTGGCACATTACCTTGTCGTCTGGCCCAGTTGTCTAATTTGTCACATTACCCCCTGGTCTGACCCAGATGTCTAATTTGTCACATTACCCCCTGGTCTGACCCAGTAGTCTAATTTGTCTCATTATAAGTAATGACCGTGTGGCTCTTCCACCGATGAAATGGCCTGACCGTTTGAGCGCAGTCACTACTCCTCTAGGAGGAGGAACACCGTTTGAGCGCAGGTGGTTTAGAAGTGATGTTTCTGTTGTGTTACTTGCAGTCGCCAGTCTAATAACAGTTCGTCTGTGAATATTCCAGCCCCAACAGATGCAACTGTAACTGTCTATTGGCTGAAGAAGAGATGAATACATTTTTATTTAACATTGAACACAGATGAAGACATTTTTTAAAACATTGAACACAGATAAAGACCTTTTTAAAACATTAAACACAGATGAAGACATTTTTAAAACATTAAACACAGATGAAGACATTTTTGTAAAAACATTGAACACAGATGAAGACATTTTTGTAAAAACATTGAACACTAAAATGCAGAATCTATTTACATTTAAGTCATTTAGCAGACGCTCTTATCCAGAGCGACTTACAAATTGGAAAGTTCATGCATATTCATCCTGGTCCCCCCGTGGGAATTGAACCCACAACCCTGGCGTTGCAAGCGCCATGCTCTACCAACTGAGCCAAACGGGACATTTCCCAAGTCCTTCAATGTGGTTTAAATCTCCTACTAAAAGACAACATTCACCTTTCTCTGTTATGACCTCCGACATCACTTGTAGTATCCAATCACCACTCCCCTGCCTGCAACACAGGACAGCTGTAAGCAGTTAGCCAAACAATAAGCCCAAACATCAATATTATCAGAGCCTCCAAGGAAAGCACAAAAGAGGTGTGTACCGGAGAAAGTTCGTATTATCCCACAGATGTGTGAGCAGAGGGGACTGTGTCAGTGGGATACACTCACATAAACCACTCACAATAACAGAATGACTCATTGATGAAAGTCATAGTGCATAGTTGTGGGACTCTCCCACTAAAACTAGGCTTGTCCTGGACTGCCTGGGAACTGCGGAGACATTCCTGTGTGAGAGGAGGCTCAAAACCCTCCTTTGTCCATTTCAGAACTTCAACCCCAGCAGGTTTCTCTCCTATACATGCTGACCGGAGAGCCAGAGTGACTCCCAAATGGCACCCTATTATACAGATGCACCATCTTAATTTGATCACTCTTTTGTTGATGATAATTTTCCTGCACGGCAGGAAATGTAACCTTGTATTGTATTCAAGGTTTAAAATGGGGTTCTAAAGTTTGTAATTTCCACTTAAATACTGTTGACTTGATTTGACCTAACGTAAAATGTACCAAACTCTACAAAAAAAAACCTCACATTTCCTGTTGTTGCGGGATTATTTTCCTTCTATAGCGAACTGGCTCAAATTAAGATCCTACATCTGTAATATATGCCGTTTAGCAGACACTTTTATCCAAAGTGACTTACAGTCATGGGTGCATACAGTTTACGTATGGTTGGTCCTGGGTATCAAACCCACTACCTGTTACAAGCACCACGCTCTACAAACTGAGAAACACACTATTCCCTATGTACACTACTTTTCACCAGAGCCTTACGGGTCCTCGTCAACAGTAGTGCACTATGAAAGGAATAGATGACCATTTGGGACACAGCCTCAGAGAGCCAGAGGTCACATAAGGACACAGTCAGATGTAGTATCACTGGCAGGACGGATGTCTTCCCCGTCTGTTCCTCGTGGTGTGAAACAGTGTTCAGGACGGATCTCTTCCCCGTCTGTTCCTCGTGGTGTGAAACAGTGTTCAGGACGGATCTCTTCCCCGTCTGCTCCTCGTGGTGTGAAACAGTGTTCAGGACAGATCTCTTCCCCGTCTGCTCCTCGTGGTGTGAAACAGTGTTCAGGACGGATCTCTTCCCAGTCTGCTCCTCGTGGTGTGAAACAGTGTTCAGGACAGATCTCTTCCCCGTCTGCTCCTCGTGGTGTGAAACAGTGTTCAGGATGGATCTCTTCCCCCGTCTGTTCCTCGTGGTGTGAAACAGTGTTCAGGACGGATCTCTTCCCCGTCTGTTCCTCGTGGTGTGAAACAGTGTTCAGGACAGATCTCTTCCCCGTCTGTTCCTCGTGGTGTGAAACAGTGTTCAGGACAGATCTCTTCCCCGTCTGTTCCTCGTGGTGTGAAACAGTGTTCAGGACAGATCTCTTCCCCGTCTGTTCCTCGTGGTGTGAAACAGTGTTCAGGACAGATCTCTTCCCCGTCTGTTCCTCGTGGTGTGAAACAGTGTTCAGGACAGATCTCTTCCCCGTCTGTTCCTCGTGGTGTGAAACAGTGTTCAGGACAGATCTCTTCCCCGTCTGTTCCTCGTGGTGTGAAACAGTGTTCAGGACAGATCTCTTCCCCGTCTGTTCCTCGTGGTGTGAAACAGTGTTCAGGACGGATCTCTTCCCCGTCTGTTCCTCGTGGTGTGAAACAGTGTTCAGGACAGATCTCTTCCCCGTCTGTTCCTCGTGGTGTGAAACAGTGTTCAGGACGGATCTCTTCCCCGTCTGTTCCTCGTGGTGTGAAACAGTGTTCAGGATGGATCTCTTCCCCCGTCTGTTCCTCGTGGTGTGAAACAGTGTTCAGGACGGATCTCTTCCCCGTCTGTTCCTCGTGGTGTGAAACAGTGTTCAGGACGGATCTCTTCCCCGTCTGTTCCTCGTGGTGTGAAACAGTGTTCAGTACAGATCTCTTCCCCGTCTGTTCCTCGTGGTGTGAAACAGTGTTCAAGACGGGTCTCTTCCCCGTCTGTTCCTCCTGGTGTGAAACAGTGTTCAGGACGGATCTCTTCCCCGTCTGTTCCTCGTGGTGTGAAACAGTGTTCAGGACAGATCTCTTCCCCGTCTGTTCCTCGTGGTGTGAAACAGTGTTCAGGACGGATCTCTTCCCCCCCTGTTCCTCGTGGTGTGAAACAGTGTTCAGGACGGATCTCTTCCCCGTCTGTTCCTCGTGGTGTGAAACAGTGTTCAGGACGGATCTCTTCCCCGTCTGTTCCTCGTGGTGTGAAACAGTGTTCAGGACGGATCTCTTCCCCGTCTGCTCCTCGTGGTGTGAAACAGTGTTCAGGATGGATCTCTTCCCCCGTCTGTTCCTCGTGGTGTGAAACAGTGTTCAGGACGGATCTCTTCCCCGTCTGTTCCTCGTGGTGTGAAACAGTGTTCAGTACGGATCTCTTCCCCGTCTGTTCCTCGTGGTGTGAAACAGTGTTCAGGACGGATCTCTTCCCCGTCTGTTCCTCGTGGTGTGAAACAGTGTTCAGGACGGATCTCTTCCCCGTCTGTTCCTCGTGGTGTGAAACAGTGTTCAGGACGGATCTCTTCCCCGTCTGTTCCTCGTGGTGTGAAACAGTGTTCAGGACAGATCTCTTCCCCGTCTGCTCCTCGTGGTGTGAAACAGTGTTCAGGACGGATCTCTTCCCCGTCTGCTCCTCGTGGTGTGAAACAGTGTTCAGGACAGATCTCTTCCCCGTCTGCTTCTCGTGGTGTGAAACAGTGTTCAGGACGGATCTCTTCCCAGTCTGCTCCTCGTGGTGTAAAACAGTGTTCAGGGCGGATCTCTTCCCCGTCTGCTCCTCGTGGTGTGAAACAGTGTTCAGGACGGATCTCTTCCCCGTCTGTTCCTCGTGGTGTGAAACAGTGTTCAGTACAGATCTCTTCCCCGTCTGTTCCTCGTGGTGTGAAACAGTGTTCAAGACGGGTCTCTTCCCCGTCTGTTCCTCCTGGTGTGAAACAGTGTTCAGGACGGATCTCTTCCCCGTCTGTTCCTCGTGGTGTGAAACAGTGTTCAGGACAGATCTCTTCCCCGTCTGTTCCTCGTGGTGTGAAACAGTGTTCAGGACGGATCTCTTCCCCCCCTGTTCCTCGTGGTGTGAAACAGTGTTCAGGACGGATCTCTTCCCCGTCTGTTCCTCGTGGTGTGAAACAGTGTTCAGGACGGATCTCTTCCCCGTCTGTTCCTCGTGGTGTGAAACAGTGTTCAGGACGGATCTCTTCCCCGTCTGCTCCTCGTGGTGTGAAACAGTGTTCAGGATGGATCTCTTCCCCCGTCTGTTCCTCGTGGTGTGAAACAGTGTTCAGGACGGATCTCTTCCCCGTCTGTTCCTCGTGGTGTGAAACAGTGTTCAGTACGGATCTCTTCCCCGTCTGTTCCTCGTGGTGTGAAACAGTGTTCAGGACGGATCTCTTCCCCGTCTGTTCCTCGTGGTGTGAAACAGTGTTCAGGACGGATCTCTTCCCCGTCTGTTCCTCGTGGTGTGAAACAGTGTTCAGGACGGATCTCTTCCCCGTCTGTTCCTCGTGGTGTGAAACAGTGTTCAGGACAGATCTCTTCCCCGTCTGCTCCTCGTGGTGTGAAACAGTGTTCAGGATGGATCTCTTCCCCCGTCTGTTCCTCGTGGTGTGAAACAGTGTTCAGGACGGATCTCTTCCCCGTCTGTTCCTCGTGGTGTGAAACAGTGTTCAGGACAGATCTCTTCCCCGTCTGTTCCTCGTGGTGTGAAACAGTGTTCAGGACGGATCTCTTCCCCGTCTGTTCCTCGTGGTGTGAAACAGTGTTCAGGACGGATCTCTTCCCCGTCTGTTCCTCGTGGTGTGAAACAGTGTTCAGGACGGATCTCTTCCCCGTCTGTTCCTCGTGGTGTGAAACAGTGTTCAGGATGGATCTCTTCCCCCGTCTGTTCCTCGTGGTGTGAAACAGTGTTCAGGACGGATCTCTTCCCCGTCTGTTCCTCGTGGTGTGAAACAGTGTTCAGGATGGATCTCTTCCCCCGTCTGTTCCTCGTGGTGTGAAACAGTGTTCAGGCAAATTCCCCTAAATCTCTACTGAGTTAAAGAAGTGACCTGATGAGATTCACTGACCCACCATCTGAATACAGATCTCATCTGACTCCAAATCTAAGTCCAACTGAAAAACACACAGCAGGAAGCCAGACTTGAGGCTTGAATGTGTGCTGATAAATTTTCTGGGTTTATTTGGCTCTGTTAATTGGAGCGAGGTACGATGTCTATTGAGTTACAATGACCTGTTATCTCCAGTGACAACTTGAACAAGTCTCATCCTCCCAAAACTAAAACTCTACAAATAAGACCGTTAGATAAGACCGTGGTAAAAATCCCTTAGAGTAGTCACAGATCAGAACACCACAAACTTCTCAAATGCTTCAGTTAATAATATGAGTCAATTTAATTAAATATAAGAATGAAATCCCCAGTCAAAATCGGTCAGTTTAAGAGAAATTATTTTTTTGTTGTTGCATGTGCTGCGTCTCAATCTAACTCATCCGCCCATGACGGCCTTCCGCATCTGCGGTGGGAGGTGGCAGAGCTACAAATCAAATCAAATCAAAGTTTATTTGTCACGTGCGTCGAATACAACAGGTGTAGACCTAACAGTGAAATGCTTACTTACAGGCTCTAACCAATGGTGCGGGGGCAAAAAGTGTGTGTGTGTGTGTGTGTGTGTGTGTGTGTGTGTGTGTGTGTGTGTGTGTGTGTGTGTGTGTGTGTGTGTGTGTGTGTGTGTGTGTGTGTGTGTGTGTGTGTGTGTGTGTGTGTGTGTGTGTGTGGGTGGGTAGGTAGGTAAGTAAAGAAATAAAACAACAGTAAAAAGACATTTGAAAATAAGGGTAGCGAGGCTATATACAGACACCTGTTAGTCAGGCTGATTGAGGTAGTATGTACATGTAGGTATGATTAAAGTGACTGTGCATATATGATGAACAGAGAGTAGCGAGGCTATATACAGACACCTGTTAGTCAGGCTGATTGAGGTAGTATGTACATGTAGGTATGGTTAAAGTGACTGTGCATATATGATGAACAGAGAGTAGCAAGGCTATATACAGACACCGGTTAGTCAGGCTGATTGAGGTAGTATGTACATGTAGGTATGATTAAAGTGACTGTGCATATATGATGAACAGAGAGTAGCGAGGCTATATACAGACACCTGTTAGTCAGGCTTATTGAGGTAGTATGTACATGTAGGTATGGTTAAAGTGACTGTGCATATATGATGAACAGAGAGTAGCGAGGCTATATACAGACACCGGTTAGTCAGGCTGATTGAGGTAGTATGTACATGTAGATATGGTTAAAGTGACTATGCATATATGATGAACAGAGAGTAGCAGTAGTGTAAATAGAGGGGTTGGCGGGTGGTGGGACACGATGCAGATAGCCCGGTTAGTGGTGTTTGTCAGACCCGGAGTCATCCCAAAAATCGGTCTGAACTAACACGACAACTATATGGAAAGATGAGACTCTCACGAACACGATGGTGTTCTCGATGTTGCTCTACGACCTCCACTAGCGTCACGGGACTCGTCTGGAGGTAACCGGTACCGGTTAAAACCCATTTCTGGAAGAATGAAGGTGTTGTAGTGTTGTGCCAAACCCCCAAAAAGGGGTTAAATATGTGTAAAGATATATGTATTTCCTGAGCTTTCTTATTTCTCCTAGATACAGGACAGACACCTTTTTTATTGCCATAAAAAAAAAAAAAAAAGAATATTCAATACGTTTCTTTGGGCTAAAAGTAGTAAAGGCCAAATTCAATATTTTATCAAATATTTGTTTCTATATTTTTTTGATATATAAATGGGTCCTAAAATTCTAAATCAAATACCTAAATGATACATAGTATGACAATCTTAAAACAATTCCATATATCAATTCCATATATCCAGGAAAGAGAGAGAGAGGACACTCAGAAGACTATGACATTGTCATGCGAGATTTTCTGCAAAAAACACTTAAACTCAAATACAGAGAAGGTAAATTCTTCAATAAAACCAGAGAGAGAGATCAGACTTACCCACCAGTCCAGTGTTCTTCTCAGACAGCGTGTACTGCTTGAGGGAAGTGCAGTGCAGTGAGGAGGAAGTAGAGTGGCTGCCCAGTGCAGTGAGGGGCTAGTGGAGTGGCTGCCCAGTGCAGTGAGGGGCTAGTGGAGTAGCTGACTAGTGCAGTGAGGGGCTAGTGGAGCAGCTGCCCAGTGCAGTGAGGGGCTAGTGGAGTAGCTGACTAGTGCAGTGAGGGGCTAGTGGAGTAGCTGCCTAGTCGGCGTTGGTCTGGCTGTCAACAGCTGGTGTAGGACGAAGCAGCAGTAGAGTTGTTATTGAACAGAAGAGCACGGTAACGAGCAGTACGGGTAGGGTTCACAGAAGAGCACGGTAACGAGCTGTACGGGTAGAGTTCACAGAAGAGCAGGGTAAAGAGCAGTAGGTAGCCCAGCACAGTGTCACGGGTCCTCTTCTGGATGTGGAACAAAGAGAAGACTAGGAGGGACTGGGGAGGATCTGGCTTGGTTGGGAGGCTCCTCTGCTGTCCTCTGTGCTGCTCTCTCTCACTGACAGGAGGTTAGGAATGTTGTCTTATCACCCTCTTTTCTCTCGCTCTCTCTCTCTCTCTCTGTCTCTCTCCAGGATGCTCTCTCTCTCTCTCTCTCTCTCTCTCTCTCTCTGTCTCTCTCCAGGATGCTCTCTCTCTCTCTGAGACTGTGGCTCTTTTTGTGTCTCAACATAATGTGATAACAGAAATTCTGAGTCCCAATGGGGAGGCTTTGATATGAACCCTGACCCCACCCCTTTCTTCCCCATCCCCTCTGCTCTGAGGGCCACTTGTGCACCCAACAATAGGCCAAGTCAGGGGGAGTATCGGCGGCTCTGTTCAGCACAGAGAAAAGAATGGCGTGCCTTGGTTGCAATGAGTGGCCGGGTGGGGAACCATGGTAACCGCTAAACCAGGCCTAGTACTGGTGTACACCACTGGTCCCAAATGACACAAAAGCAAGACACTACATAGGACATAGGGTGCGATTTGGGATGAAGCCAATGCATTTAGGATGAAGAACTCCACATCCCCCTCCTCCCTCCCCTCCTCCTCCCTCCCTCCCACCCCCCTCCTTCCCTCCCTCCCCTCCTCCCTCCCCATCCTATCAATAGATAGAAGATGGACTGTTAATTGAGCAGTTTATGACTAAAGTCTTAGAGATGATCCTTTGTAGGGATCTTCTGTCTGGAGTTCTAAAAGACAGATAGAGAGAGAGATGGAGAGGGAGAGGGAGAGGGAGGGAGAGACAGACAGAGAGAGAGAGAGAGAGAGAGAGAGAGAGGGAGGGAGAGAGAGAGGTAGAGAGAGAGGGAGGGAGAGACAGAGAGAGAGAGAGAGAGGGAGAGAGGTAGAGAGAGAGAGAGAGAGAGAGAGAGAGAGAGAGAGAGAGAGAGAGAGAGAGAGAGAGAGAGGGAGAGAGGGAGGGAGGGAGGGAGAGGGGAGGGAGAGGGGGGGGAGAGGGAGAGGGTGAGAGGGAGAGAGAGAGGGAGAGAGAGAGAGGGGGGAGTGGAGAGAGAGCAAGAGAGAGAAAGACAGAGAGAGAGAGGGAGAGGGAGAATAAGAGAGACAGACAGAGAGAGAGAGAGAGAGAGAGAGAGAGAGAGAGAGCAAGAGAGAGAAAGACAGAGAGGGAGAGGGAGAGAGAGAGAGACAGAGACAGACAGAGAGAGAGGGCCCCCTATGCTCCCTGGAAAGAGTGAGGGATGAGTTGAAAAACAAGAGGAGGGCGGGAGAGCGGTGGAAGAGGAGAACAGGGGCCTCCAGCTGCGCTGGGGGCATCTTCCATTCGGGGTGGGGAGAACCAAAAATAATTAGCCAGACAGATGTGGAGAAACTTGTAAGGGGGGGGGGGGGGGGGGGGGGTATTTCTTTCATACATTGAGATCCCAGCTGTGTGTTAGACATATTGTCTCTCTCCCTTCTTTGGGCCTCGTGCATCGACATGTTAATAGCCTTCTCTCTGGCTATGTCCCAAATGGCACCCTGTCCTATCTAGTGCACTACTTTTACTGCACTACATCTGGTCAGGGCCCATAGGACTCTGGTCAAAAGTAGTGTACTATATAAGGAATAGGGTGCCATTTGGGATGCATCCCCATGAACTGAATGATGGTACTGTCTAGTCGGGGGCCAATGGAGAAGCTTTGACATAATACCCTTTTTCGTTGAGTCTTTTAAATTGGGATTTATGTCATCTTGTTCAGCCTCATCTTCTCTGTCTGTGTTGGTCTGTCTGTCCCCGCGGGGTACAAACATCACCTCGTAAAACGGTTTACTCTAGCTGGAGTGAATTGATTATCAGCTGTTCTCTCTTAAATTGACGCGGAGACAGACATACAGACTAGCTCTGCATTTACAATTTGTGTGTTCTGAAATGGCTCATAGTCAGGATGATGCTAAAAATATATCAAGCCCTTATCAGAAGCATCAACAGGCTGTAGTTACAGTATAGTTATAGTATTGATGAGGATGTAGTTATAGTATAGTTATAGTATAGTCGGGGATGTAGTTATAGTATAGTTATAGTATAGTCATAGTATAGTTGGGGATGTTGTTATAGTATAGTTATAGTATAGTTGGGGATGTAGCTATAGTATAGTTATAGTATAGTTATAGTATAGTTGGGGATGTAGTTATAGTATAGTTATAGTATAGTTGGGGATGTAGTTATAGTATAGTTGGGGATGTAGTTATAGTATAGTTATAGTATAGTTATAGTATAGTTGGGGGTGTAGTTATAGTATAGTTGGGGATGTAGGTATATTATAGTTATAGTATAGTTGGGGATGTAGTTATAGTATAGTTATAGTATAGTTGGGGATGTAGTTATAGTATAGTTGGGGATGCAGTTATAGTATAGTTATAGTATAGATGGGGATGTAGGTATAGTATAGTTGGGGATATAGTTATAGTATAGTTATAGTATAGTGGGGATGTAGGTATAGTATAGTTGGGGATATAGTTATAGTATAGTTATAGTATAGTGGGGATGTAGTTATAGTATAGTTGGGGATGTAGTTATAGTATAGTTATAGTATACTTATAGTATAGTTGGGGATGTAGGTATAGTATAGTTATCGTATAGTTGGGGATGTAGTTATAGTATAGTTATAGTATATTTATAGGTTAGTTGGGGATGTAGTTATAGTATAGATGGGGATGTAGTTATAGTATAGTTATAGCATAGTTATAGTATAGTTGGGGATGTAGTTATAGTATAGTTATAGTATAGTTGGGGATGTAGTTATAGTATAGTTATAGTATATTTATAGGTTAGTTGGGGATGTAGTTATAGTATAGTTGGGGATGTAGTTATAGTATAGTTATAGCATAGTTATAGTATAGTTGGGGATGTAGTTATAGTATAGTTATAGTATAGTTGGGGATGTAGTTATAGTATAGTTATAGTATAGTTATAGTATAGTTATAGTTATAGTATAGTTATAGTATAGTTGGGGATGTAGTTATAGTATAGTTATAGTATAGTTGGGGATGTAGTTATAGTATAGTTGGGGATGTAGTTATAGTATAGTTATAGTATAGTTATAGTATAGTTGGGGATGTAGTTATAGTATAGTTATCGTATAGTTGGGGATGTAGTTATAGTATAGTTATAGTATACTTATAGTATAGTTGGGGATGTAGGTATAGTATAGTTGGGGATGTAGTTATAGTATAGTTATAGTATAGTTGGGGGTGTAGTTATAGTGTAGTTATAGTATAGATGAGGATGTAGTTATAGTATAGTTATAGTATAGTTGGGGATGTAGTTGTAGTATAGTTATAGTATAGTTGGGGATGTGGTTATAGTATAGTTGGGGATGTAGGTATAGTATAGTTATAGTATAGTTATAGTATAGTTGGGGATGTAGTTATAGTATAGGTATAGTATAGTTGGGGGTGTAGCTGTAGTATAGTTATAGTATAGTTGGGGATGTGGTTATAGTATAGTTGGGGATGTAGTTATAGTATAGTTATAGTATAGTTATAGTATAGTTGGGGGTGTAGTTATAGTATAGTTATAGTATAGTTATAGTATCGTTGGGGATGTGGTTATAGTATAGTTGGGGATGTAGGTATAGTATAGTTGGGGATGTAGTTATAGTATAGTTGGGGATGTAGGTATAGTATAGTTATAGAATATTTATCATATAGTTGTGGATGTAGTTATAGTATAGTTGGGGATGTAGTTATAGTATATTTATAGTATAGTTATAGTATAGTTATAGTATAGTTGGGGATGTAGTTATAGTATAGTTGGGGATGTAGTTATAGTATAGTTGGGGATGTAGGTATAGTATAGTTATAGAATATTTATCATATAGTTGTGGATGTAGTTATAGTATAGTTGGGGATGTAGTTATAGTATATTTATAGTATAGTTATAGTATAGTTATAGTATGGTTGGGGATGTAGTTATAGTATACTCATAGTATAGTTGGGGATGTAGTTATAGTATAGTTATAGTATAGTTATAGTATAGTTATAGTATGGTTGGGGATGTAGTTATAGTATAGTTATAGTATAGTTATAGTATAGTTATAGTATGGTTGGGGATGTAGTTATAGTATACTCATAGTATAGTTGGGGATGTAGTTATAGTATAGTTGGGGATGTAGTTATAGTATAGTTGGGGATGTAGGTATATTATAGTTATAGTATAGTTGGGGATGTAGTTATAGTATAGTTATAGTATAGTTGGGGATGTAGTTATAGTATAGTTGGGGATGTAGGTATATTATAGTTATCGTATAGTTGGGGATGTAGGTATAGTATAGTTATAGTATAGTTGGGGATGTAGTTATAGTATAGATGGGGATGTAGTTATAGTATAGTTATAGTATAGTTGGGGATGTAGTTATAGTATCGTTACAGTATAGTTGGGGATGTAGTCATAGTATAGTTATAGTATAGTGGGGATGTAGTTATAGTATAGTTGGGGATGTAGTTATAGTATAGTTATAGTATAGTTATAGTATAGTTATAGTATAGTTGGGGATGTAGTTATAGTATAGTTATAGTATAGTTATAGTATATTTATAGTATAGTTATAGTATAGTTACAGTATAGTTGGGGGGTGTAGTTATAGTATAGTTATAG
Organism: Salvelinus fontinalis; assembly: GCF_029448725.1. Lineage (NCBI taxonomy): Eukaryota > Metazoa > Chordata > Actinopteri > Salmoniformes > Salmonidae > Salvelinus > Salvelinus fontinalis. The sequence continues at coordinate 8,987,411 of NC_074678.1, forward strand.
TATAGTTGGGGATGTAGTTGTAGTATAGTGGGGGTGTAGTTATAGTATAGTTACAGTATAGTTGGGGATGTAGTTATAGTATAGTTATAGTATAGGGGGGATGTAGGTATAGTATAGTTGGGGATGTAGTTATAGTATAGTTATAGTATAGTTATAGTATAGTTATAGTATAGTTATAGTATAGTTATAGTATAGTGGGGATGTAGTTATAGTATAGTTATAGTATAGTTCCAGTATAGCTATAGTATAGTTATAGTATAGTTGGGGATGTAGTTACAGTATAGTGATAGTATAGTTGGGGATGTAGTTATAGTATAGGTGGGGATGTAGCTATAGTATAGTTATAGTATAGTGGGGATGTAGCTATAGTATAGTTATAGTATAGTGGGGATGTAGTTATAGTATAGTTGGGGATGTAGTTATAGTATAGTGGGGATATAGTTATAGTATAGTTATAGTATAGTGGGGATGGGGTTGTATTATAGTTATAGTATAGTTGGGGATGCAGTTATAGTATAGCTATAGTATAGATGGGGATGTAGCTATAGTATAGTTGGGGATGTAGTTATAATATAGTTGGGGATGTAGTTATAGTATAGTTATAGTATAGTTATAGTTATAGTATAGTTATAGTATCGTTGGGGATGTAGTTATAGTATAGTGGGGATGTAGTTATAGTATAGTTGGGGATGTAGGTATATTATAGTTATAGTATCGTTGGGGATGTAGTTATAGTATAGTGGGGATGTAGTTATAGTATAGTTGGGGATGTAGGTATATTATAGTTATAGTATCGTTGGGGATGTAGTTATAGTATAGTTGGGGATATAGTTATAGTATAGTTGGGGATATAGTTATAGTATAGTTATAGTATAGTGGGGATGGGGTTATATTATAGTTATAGTATAGTTGGGGATGCAGTTATAGTATAGCTATAGTATAGATGGGGATGTAGCTATAGTATAGTTGGGGATGTAGTTATAGTATAGTTGGGGATGTAGTTATAGTATAGTTATAGTATAGTTATAGTTATAGTATAGTTATAGTATCGTTGGGGATGTAGTTATAGTATAGTGGGGATGTAGTTATAGTATAGTTGGGGATGTAGTTATAGTATAGTTATAGTATAGTGGGGATGTAGTTATAGTATAGTTATAGTATAGTTGGGGATGTAGTTATAGTATAGTTATAGTATAGTTATAGTATAGTTATAGTATCGTTGGGGATGTAGTTATAGTATAGTTATAGTATAGTTATAGTATAGTTATAGTATAGTGGGGATGTAGTTATAGTATAGTTGGGGATGTAGTTATAGTATAGTTATAGTATAGTTATAGTATAGTTGGGGATGTAGTTATAGTATAGTTATAGTATAGATGGGGATGTAGTTATAGTATAGTTGGGGATGTAGTTATAGTATAGTTATAGTATAGTTGGGGATGTAGTTATAGTATAGTTGGGGATGTAGTTATAGTATAGTTATAGTATAGTTATAGTATAGTTGGGGATGTAGTTATAGTATAGTTATAGTATAGATGGGGATGTAGTTATAGTATAGTTGGGTATGTAGTTATAGTATAGTTATAGTATAGATGGGGATGTAGTTATAGTATAGTTATAGTATAGATGGGGATGTAGTTATAGTATAGTTGGGTATGTAGTTATAGTATAGTTATAGTATAGTTGGGGATGTAGTTATAGTATAGTTATAGTATAGTTGGGTATGTAGTTATAGTATAGTTATAGTATAGTTGGGTATGTAGTTATAGTATAGTTATAGTATAGTTGGGGATGTAGTTATAGTATAGCTATAGTATAGTTGGGGATGTAGTTATAGTATAGTTATAGTATAGTTGGGGATGTAGTTATAGTATAGTTGGGGATGTAGTTATAGTATAGTTATAGTATAGTTGGGGATGTTGTAGAGTTAATAAACACAAAAACCTCCTCAAACCCTCAGAAAAACACCACCACAAACAGAATCCACACCAGCAACAAGTGTAATAGGATCAGACACAGGAAAAGTCTTTTACGTGTCAATTTTCACAAGTAACGTCATCATTATGCAAAACAACATCATCTGTTTTCAACAAAAGAAGCAGTCCATCCAAACTGTTTTCGGGGCGATGCACGAAGGCACACCACACCTGTTTATTCATCAGAAGATACATGGCAGCAGAATTGTAAACATTTCATGATCAATAATTTCAGTAATTATTTCAGTAATATTTGTCAGTTATAAATAAGTTATGCCTTCCTTTATCTGTGGCAGGGCACATAAAACATTTGTGGAAAGTTTTGTGTCACCATATTTCCAAGTTAGGTATTTCAAGTTAGGTATATTGTCCTGTATGTAGTTAACTTTTACAATGCACAAATTACATTTATAATGTAGAATGAAAATAATTATCGTGTATGTGTGTGTGTGTGTGTGTGTGTGTGTGTGTGTGTGTGTGTGTGTGTGTGTGTGTGTGTGTGTGTGTTGCAGATGTTTGTGTGTGTGTGTGTGTGTGTGTGTGTGTTGTATATGATTGTGTGTGTGTGTGTGTGTGTGTGTTGTATATGTGTGTGTGTGTGTGTGTGTGTGTGTGTGTGTGTGTGTGTGTGTGTGTGTGTGTGTGTGTGTGTGTGTGTGTGTGTGTGTGTGTGTTGTATATGTTTGTGTGTGTGTGTGTGTGTTGTATATGTTTGTGTGTGCGTTGTATATGTTTGTGTGTGTGTGTGTGTGTTGTATATGTTTGTGTGTGTGTGTGTGTGTTGTATATGTTTGTGTGTGTGTGTGTGTGTTGTATATGTTTGTGTGTGTGTGTGTGTGTGTGTGTGTGTTGCATATGTTTTTGTGTGTGTGTGTGTGTGTGTGTGTTGCATATGTTTGTGTGTGTGTGTGTGTGTGTGTGTGTTGTATATGTTTGTGTGTGTGTGTGTGTGTGTTGTATATGTTTGTGTGTGTGTGTGTGTGTGTGTGTGTGTGTGTGTGTGTGTGTGTGTGTGTGTGTGTGTGTGTGTGTGTGTGTGTGTGTGTGTGTGTTTCATATGTTTGTGTGTGTGTGTGTGTGTGTGTGTGTGTGTTGTATATGTTTGTGTGTGTGTTAGAACATTAGTTGTAAATTCAAAGCACAGTTTGCATCATGTTTCTACCATCCCAGCAGCTCAAGGCCTCACATGTTCCCGTTACCATGGTTCCCACTATATGACCAAGCTGCAAAGTCAAAATTGGCCATATCATTTAAAAACAATATGACATTTTCACGATATGGTCTTAATTTAAAGGGATACTTTGGGATTGTGGCCCTTTATCTACTTCCTCAGAGTCAGATGAACTGGTGGATACCATATTTATGTCTCTGTGTCCAGTATTAAGGAAGTTAGAGATATTTTCAAGAGCCAATGCTAACTAATTAGCTATGGGTATCTGCTAGCATGCTATCCCTTTAAGGTTCAGGTTAGGCATGAGGTTAAGTAGCGTGGGTTAACGGTAGAGTGTTAGGGTTAGGTTTAAAATCAGGTCTGAAGAAGAGAAATTGTACAACTGAGCAGGGCTTTCGACTTTGCAACTTGTCCAGATAGCGACGATCTGGTTGCATGTTGCATGTTATTCGTTGTATCTCTGGTTTCTGGTCCTAACTGCTTTCCTCTCGTTCAGGTACATGTTGACATAAGAGGTCAGAAGATCATCCATTTTATAGCCCTGAATGGACAAAGACACAAAGCACAATATGAAAACATTATTCAGAATAAATGTATCTTATTAAGGTCAGGCACTACACTCTAATAGGGATTTTTTTACAATGAACTTTTACCAGTTGAATGTAGATACAAATATGACTTTTTTTTGTATTACACATTTTGTAAAATATTATATTGAAATATGCAAATGAGGTGATCTGTCATTAAATATGCACATATGTGGCCCGTTTCAAGAAGCTAGGCGTATGTCGCATGTCACTACTTCACAGGAGAGGCATTTGAACGTAAACATGTATTTTTTTTAATCAAAATACGTTCGTTTTTTTGACAGAAATGTCTTCTGGATGTGTGAACTTTGTGAACATGTGAACTTTCATGTGCCTTAATAACAAACTTGTATGCCATCTGTAAATACGAATACAATTGTTAAAATTATGAGCCTCGTTGGTTTAGCCACAGAAAAATACAGGAACCTTCCTACTAGCTATGATTGGCTGAGATAATGGGTGGGCTGGACATGCCGAGAGATGAGTTCAGATTGGTCTGCCATGTAGCATGCTTCTGTCTATAACATGAGCTGCTTAGTATGTGTAGGTAATCCTTCCTACTGCGTATTTAAATGTTTTAATATCTTGTGGAACTGAAAAAGTGTTGCTGCCCTGAAGTTAATAACGCTGTCAACAAAGATCAGTGGGGGAAAAAGTTGTACCGGACTCTGGAGGACGATCGTGCCGTGATGACTCTGTCTAATCGGACGATGAGGAAAAATCCTTTGATTTAGGTAGAAAACATTTTCATTGAACCAGACATTGTTAAGTCTTCTGATGACAGTGACGGGGGGGAAGAAACAGCAATCAACGGTGTTGATGTCACGGAAGTGTCACGGCCGTTGAATGAGGAAGACCAAGGTGCAGCGTAGTCAGCGTACATTTTCTTTATTTATAAAATGACGCCAACAAAACAAGAAATGAAGAAACGACCGTGAAGCTTATAGTGCCACTAACAAAGTCAACCTCCCACAAAGACAGGTGGAAAAAAGGGCTATCTAAGTATGGTTCTCAATCAGAGACAACGATAGACAGTTGTCCCTGATTGAGAACCACACCCGGCCAAACACAAAGAAATACAAATAATAGAACATAGAATACCCACCCCAACTCACACCCTGACCAAACCAAATAGAGACATAAAAAGGATCTCTAAGGTCAGGGCGTGACAGGAAGAAGTTGACCGAGTTTTGAAATTAGTGGAATGCCCGGTGGAAGCAGAGAGATGATTGCCAAATGCGGAGCGAGTCGAAAAGACAACACAGGAGACTGTTGTATAAAAAATCTGTCTCCTGATTACATCTTCAAACTAAAAGGGCAACGATGGCATTCATTACAGAGGGTGAAGCATTCATCCATTGTACACGGATAAGTCTAGCTATATTTCCCAATATTATAAGTTTCTAATTTTGTCAGAAAGTCGTGTATGATCTGTGTAGTAATATTATTTGTATCTAAGAACACATGTTGTATTGTATTGCTAGGTAAAGCCTAATCTTAGCTAGCTAGCTAACATTGAACCTAGTTGGTTAGCTTTAGCTACCTGCAGATTTATGCATGGTGCATAGTATTATGAGTTGGGATTATGGTTCATTGTTTAGCTAGCTAGCTACATGTCTAAACAAGACTCCACTATGCAATTAACCATTTCACTGTTCCGTTTACACCTTCTGTATCCTGTTCATGTGACAAATACATTTAGATTTGATTTAGTGTGTGTTTAACAGAGATGGTAATGTGAAGAACAACATGACCTGCACCGAAGTCAGATTAGGATATACAGTGCAATCGGAAAGTATTCAGACCCCTTGACTTTTTCCACATTTTGTTACAATACAGCCTTATTCTAAAATCGATTGAATAAAATGTTTTCCTCATCAATTGATACACAATAGCCCATAATGACAAAGCGAAAACAGGTTTTAACCTTATTTACATAACTATTCAGACCCTTCGCTATGAGACACAAAAACGATCTCAGGTGCTTCCTGTTTCCATTGATCATCCATATCCCCAATCATCCAGATCATCCATTTCTACAACTTGATTGGAGTCCACCTGTGGTAAATTCAATTGATTGGACATGATTTGGAAAGGCACACACCTGTCTATATAAGGTACCACAGTTGACAGTGCATGTCAGCGCAAAAAAAACAAGCCATGAGGTCGAATGAATTGTCCATAGAGCCCCAAGACAGGATTGTGTTGAGGCACAGATCTGGGGAAGGGTAGCAAAAATTGTCTCCAGCATTGAAGGTCCCCAAGAACACAGTGGAATCCATCATTCTTAAATGGGAGACGTTTGGAACCACCAAGACTCTTCCTAGAGCTGGCCAGCCGGACAAACTGAGCAATCGGGGGAGAAAGTCCTTGGTCAGGGAGGTAACTAAGAACCCGATGGTCACTCTGACAGAGCTCCAGAGATCCTTTGTGAAGATGGGAGAACCTTCCAGAAGGACAACTATCTCTGCTTCACTCCACCAATCAAGCCTTTATGGTAGAGTGGCCAGATGGAAGCCACTCCTCAGTAAAAGGCACATGACAGCCTGCTTGGAGTTTGCAAAAAGGCACCTAAAGGACTCTTAGACCATGCGAAACAAGATTCTCTGGTCTGATGAAACCAAGATTGAACTCTTTGGCCTGAATGCCAAGTGTCACGTCTGGCGGAAACCTGGCACCATCCCTACGGTGAAGCACGGTGGTGGCAGCCTCATGCTTTGGAAATGTTTTTCAGCGGCAGGGACTGGGAGACTAGTCAGGATCGAGGGAAAGATGAACGGAGCAAAGTACAGAGAGATCCTTGATGAAAACCTGCTCCAGAGCGCTTAGGACCTCAGACTGGTGTGAAGGTTCACCTTCTAACAGGACAACGACCCTAAACACACAGCCAAGATAACGCAGGAGTGGCTTCGGGACAAGTCTCTGAATGTCCTTGAGTGGCTCAGCCAGAGCCCGGACTTGAACCTGATCAAACATCTCTGGAGAGACCTGAAAATAGCTGTGCAGCAACGCTCCCCATCCAACCTGACAGAGCTTGAGAGGATCTGCAGAGAAGAATGGGAGAAACTCCCCAAATACAGGTGTGCCAAGCTTGTAGCGTCATACCCAAGAAGACTTGAGGATGTAATCGCTGCCAAAGGTGCTTCAACAAAGTACTGAGTAAAAGGTCTGAATACTTATGTAAATGTGATATTTCATTTATTTAAAAAAAAATACATTTGCACTCAAAAAAAATGTTTTGCATTGTCATTATGGGGTATTGTGTGTACAGTATATTGATGCGGATAAAAAATTATATATTTTAGAATACACACACACGTTTGTTTAGAACGTGTACATGTTAAGGCCTATACATTTTTCATACTACTATAATGTCCTTTTTACTGTATCTCAAATAGAGTACTTCTTATTCTAGTTATCGTTATCATTATCATTTCCATACTATAAGTATATTTCATTCATTCTTTATTTACATTTGCTTATTTGTTGTGCCAGCGGTTTAAACCCGTTTCTAGTTAACTGGTTCATGGGGTTCTTCCCAGGAGTATGGGGGGGTTCATGGGGTTCTCCCCAGGAGTATGGGGGGGTTCATGGGGTTCTCCCCAGGAGTATGAGGGGTTCATGGGGTTCTCCCCAGGAGTATGCATTCTGGATTTAGAGAAATCTAATGTTCAAATGTCTCATCCAATACTTTGTATACTTCGATCTATAAAACGATTGAGGACTGGGCCGGAATATATAATGTGAGTATGGTTAGCTCTGCTCTCCCTACAGTTAGCAGCTTGGTGTGATGTCACGGTTCTATTTTGATAGGAGTTGTAAAAAATATTGACTGAATTTTCCAAGAGTTGGTTGTCTTGGATGTTTTTCTAGACATCCTCACAGTCGTCTTTTTGTTTATTACTATTTGCAGCTTGTCTTCTCAATTAGATACCGCTATAATATTATTTTATTTTGTGTCTTCTTGGATGATTCTATATAATGTTACCCAGCACATTCTTAGCATTTACCTGGTTATATGTCTTTTCTGTAATTAAAGGATGTATATAACCGTTTTATGCTGGTCCCACTACTTTAGTAAGATAGCTGCTGTTAACTTGTACTGTGAATAATTCTAAAACTGAGAGTTTTGGAGATTGGACTTTTTTTGATAGATTCTCAAACGTATCGTAAGGTGCCTGGTGGTTAGAACGTGGGGCGGCAGGTAGCCTGGAGGTTAGAGCATTGGGCCAGTAACTGAAAGGTTCCTAGATCGAAATCCCTGAACTGACCAAGGTAAAAATCTGTCGTTCTGCCCATGAACAAGGCAGTTAAACCCACTGTTCCACGGTAGGCCGTCATTGGAAATAAGAATTTGTTCTTAACTGACTTGCCTAGTTAAATAAAGGTTAAATATCTATATTTTTTAAATCTATCCCCTTGTGTGTGAACATCTGAAACCTGCTCAGTTCTTTTTCGTTCCATAATTTAAATGTATCATCAATCATACTTGGCTTAAAGTCGCCGTCCATTACATTTTCTCGCTGGTAGATCAAGGATATCTCTTATTTTAGTGATCTTTGTCCCCGACCTTTATGGTGATATTTATGCAGGAAATGGTCTATCTTCCAAGGACTTGTATTGATTGTCTTCATTAATAATATGGTTGTTCTGATTGGTTATTCTTATCGGAGTTTGTCCCACTGTTTAAAACTGTTTGAAGTAATATTTATTGGAAGATTCTGGAACAGAAATACACATATTGGGAGGAGATTCATTTTGAAAGTTTCAATTATTCCTGTTAAATTATGTGTAATTTAATGCAGTGAGCTTTGTAATTATGGATGTATAGTATCCCACTTTTAATGTGGAAAAAATGCAGGCCATTTTTTATGACGGTAGTTTGATAAACTAAAGCAAATATACATTGTAATCAAGATTTTGACATTTTTATATTTACTTTTAGAAAATACTCATATTAATAATGGACCAAAATACCAACAAATCTCAAAATTAATAGGTAGATGCAAAAATGTAATTTCAGCCTGTAGTGCCTGGCCTTGAAGGCTGAATATTTCGAACATGAGCTAATAAAAAATAACGGAAGTTTATCGCTGCCACAGTGGGGGAAAAGTCTGTACAGTTTTTTTTTAACCTGTGGCAGCATTAGGTTTCCGTCATGAATAGGAGAAAGAGGTACACAAAATAACTAGTTACAAGTCAACAAAAACAACAACAAGCAAACAAACAAAACAGTGAATAAATGTCTTTACCAGTGATGTTTCACACAGGATCTTGTTTCCCTTCACCAGGTTGCCCACGGTGATGTGGAAGTAGGTGGATCCACTGCACCAGTTAGCGATACGGTTGAACGGGTGAGTCGCAAGGACATCCTATGGGACAAATAGACAAGACAGGTTAGACAGACATCTCTTTACTCTTTACATGCTCTCTGTTCAATATTAATGTTAGTGGACGGCCATGTAAAAGATAACTTAATGGGGAGGGCCATGAACATTTACCTAGTAATGTCTTATACTGTTAGAAAACGCAGATTTTTTCCCACTTTCTTTGTTCTATTTATTATTTATCTATGATTTGTATGCACTTTTCGTACTAGAACGCACTGCTATAGTAAATAGTTAGAAAAATAGTACATTCTAGATTTCCTTTTCAGAATGTATATGCTATGAACAACCTATAAAAGTAGGAATAGGGCTTGACATTGTTTGGTTTCTACATCTACTCAAAATCGACAACAACTTTACAGCATGCTATTGGATTGCAGTTATATAATGAATTAGCGGTCAGGGAAGACCCAACTCATTTCCTGGTGGACTGGTCTCATTCATTGTTGTCTATCTCCTTGTGAATTTACCACAGACTTACAGTCCCTAGTGAATCTAATAACTCGTCACAATCTCAGATTTTCATCTTGTATAAAATGTGTCCCTTTGTGATGAACACAAAGTGAATTTTTGTTTCACGTCTTCAAATTGTGTTTAAAGTTTTTTTTTTTTTAATTAAATTAAATATAGATGTCTGTGTTTGTGTCATAGAAAACCTATTGCTGCAGTGGACTCTCAATGTTGCCGCTGTGTGCCTGAGATGTACCGTTACAACACAAATTGATGGACAGTCCAATCAACGAATGAGCATTTAAGGCGGGACTCTCGAGCCTCCAATGGCTGTGGATATGTAACCCGATGCCCCAGAATCAATCGAGGCTAACTGAATTAAAGCGGGGAAGCGGGGCTGTCAGACAGAACTGCCGTGAAGCAATTTGGCCTAACAGAAGTTGATTTATAAGCTAATGTCCTTGATATGCCTTGAGGAAAACAATTATATTATAACGAAAGCCCCAGAAATAGAGTAATTCACATTTAAGAGGAGCCCTTTATAATCCATTCTCTCAAGAGGAAAATAAGGAGTCTTTGATGGAGAATGAATATTAAGATTGTGTGTGTGTGTGTGTGTGTGTGTGTGTGTGTGTGTGTGTGTGTGTTTGTGTGTGTGTGTGTGTGTGTGTGTGTGTCTGTGTCTGTGTCTGTGTGTGTGTGTGTGTGTGTGTGTGTGTGTGTCTGTGTCTGTGTCTGTGTCTGTGTCTGTGTGTATATGTGTGTGTATATGTGTGTGAGAGCGTGTGTCTGTGTGTGTGTGTGTGTGTGTGTGTGTGTGTGTGTGTGTGTGTGTGTGTGTGTGTGTGTGTGTGTGTGTGTGTGTGTGTGTGTGTGTGTGTGTGTGTGTGTCTGTGTGTGTGAGGGCGTGTGTGTGTGTGTGTGTGTGTGCGTGTGTGTGTGTGTGTCTGTGTGTGTGTGTGTCTGTGTGTGTGTGTGTGTCTGTGTGTGTGTGTGTGTGTGTGTGTGTGTGTGTGTGTGTGTCTGTGTGTGTGTCTGTGTCTGTGTGTGTGTGTGTGTGTGTGTGTGTCTGTGTGTGTGTCTGTGTCTGTGTGTGTGTCTGTGTGTGTGTGTGTGTGTGTGTGTGTGTGTGTGTGTGTGTGTGTGTGTGTGTGTGTGTGTGTGTGTGTGTGTGTGTCTGTGTCTGTGTCTGTGTCTGTGTCTGTGTCTGTGTGTATATGTGTGTGTAAATGTGTGTGAGAGCGTGTGTCTGTGTCTGTGTGTGTGTGTGTGTGTGTGTGTGTGTGTGTGTGTGTGTCTGTGTGTCTGTGTGTCTCTGTGTGTGTGTCTGTGTGTGTGTCTGTGTGTGTGTGTGTGTGTGTGTGTGTGTGTGTGTGTGTGTGTGTGTGTGTGTGTGTGTGTGTGTGTGTGTGTGTGTGTGTCTGTGTGTGTCTGTGTCTGTGTGTGTCTGTGTGTGTCTGTGTGCGTGTGTGTCTGTGTGTGTCTGTGTGCGTGTGTGTATGCGTTTTACCTTGGTTTTCGGGTGGATGATTGAGACCCCCTGTTTGCTGATGGCAATTCTGACGATATCTGGGAAGTTCGGGTCTGATGTTTGCTGGAAAAAGAAAAACATCTCTTTAGGTGATGGAAAGCAGAGTAGTGGCTATTCCTTCATCACTTAGAGACTCAGGGTGTGTACCAAATGGCACCCTATTCCCTATATAGTGCACTACTTTAGACCCAAACGGCACCCTATTCCCTATGTAGTGCACTACTTTTGACCCAAACAGCACCCTATTCCCTATTATAGTGCACTACTTTTGACCAGGGCTCATAGGGTGCCATTTGGGACACAGTCTGACACAAACTTTAAATGGGTCCATAAAACAAGCTGTGTCCTTCGAACGTACTACGGTACACCGTCTGGAAAGACCCATTTCTCCCGAAGGGGAACTTCATTTGTGATTTAAAAAATAAATAAATCAAATGAGTTTCGAGGTGCTATCCCGTACCTTCACTTCGAAGAATGCACAGCCGAAGGTGGGCCAGCGACAAACCACCTTGAGGAACGCTAGTATAGCTTCTTCAGAAGTCATACTAGCCTGCTTGTTGTACGCTGCAACGATGTTCTGGGTAAGCAAAAGACATTAAAATGGTCATCAACAACAACAACAACAAAAAAATCCCTTTCTAAAACATTTTACATCGTTGATCCTCTGACCTCACCGATTTAATGAATTGAGTTAAGGGTCATTTTGAGTTCAGGGATCATGTAGAGGGTAACTTAGAGCTGCAGTCACAGACAAAAGGGACACTACTGACTGTCTTTGTATACAGGCCACATGACATCATTGAAGGACCACCCAGTCCCCTCTGGCTATGTGTACTCAATCACTCCTCCCTGGCATTGAGATTGGTGTAAATCATATGTCTTATACCGGTCCAGGGAAGTGAACAAGTGCACACTTTTGAAGGAAGGGTGGAGTGAATTATATTAAGGAGAGACTCTCTTACTTCGATGTGTGACAACTGATTGATCGCTCACAACTGATTGATTGATTTTACCTTCTGCCAGTCCGTAGCGGACATTGCCTTCAGCATGTCGTTGGGCACCAGATCTTTCAGCATCTTGGGGATCGTAACGAAGTGGGACTTGTCGTTGTTGAACTTTACCCTGAAGAGCAGAGCCCCGATGTTCAACATGTCCTCCTTGGTACATCGATGGTACCCTCTCAGGTACTTAGGTAGCTCCTAGTGGGGAGAGAGAAAGGCTGTCTGTTAGTATAATGTACTGTTAGCAGTGTTCGGGTCAAATTCAGAAAGTTAAACAAATTCCAATTTTTTCCTCATTGAAAAAACATTTAGGTAGAAATTGGAATTAGAAGCTGAATGTCAGTGTACTTCGTGAATTTACAGGGGGTTTTATTTTTATGAAATTGACCCCAACCCTGAGTGTAAAGATAGACAATTTCACCATGGGAACAATGTACTATTTTGTGGTTAGAGAAGGAGGCTAGAGGGTTGCTTGTACTATTTTGTGGTTAGAGAATCCAAGTGCTGATTTATGGAAAATCTATCAGGACTTAGCCGGCATCCAGAGGGTCACTGATGTCAATATCTCAGGTGTCACCTAATGCCAATGGGCCCTTGAGAAAGGCCCTCAACACACCTGAGGGCAGTGGAAGAGAAACCACGATTTGTCCCAAATGGCACCTTATTCCCTATATCAGGGGTCTTCAACCTTTTCAGGGACCCCTTCACCAGACAAACTGACGACCCAGAGACCCCCATTATACGTTATGAAAAATATATATGTCTTGTCTTATCATCAGGTGATTAGAATACAATAAAAACTTTATTGTTCATTCAAGATGGACATTTTTCTTTGGCATCACCTTCCATTAAAATAATCTCATACATTCTCACATCACATTTAAACCAGTCAGTACATCATGTTGCATAAACTAACAACACAGAGGACATTAATACATTCACTAACAACACAGAGGACATGAATACATTCACTAACAACACAGAGGACATTAATACAGTCACTAACAACACAGAGGACATTAATACATTCACTAACAACACAGAGGACAGTAATACAGTCACTAACAACACAGAGGACATTAATACATTCACTAACAACACAGAGGACGTTAATACATTCACTAACAACACAGAGGACATTAACACATTCACTAACAACACAGAGGACCTTAATACGTTCACTAACAACACAGAGGACCTTAATACGTTCACTAACAACACAGAGGACATTAAAACCTGTCTAGGATCAGCGTGGCGCTAGCGGCACACCCCCCCCCCCCCCACTGAAAAACCAGTGCCGCGAAATTCAAAAAAAATATTTTTTTAAAATATTTAACTTTCACACATTAAAGTCAAATACAGCTAATGAAAGACACAGATCTTGTGAATCCAGTCAACATTTCCGATTTTTAAAATGTTTTACAGGGAAGACACAATATGTAAAGATGTACATCTATTACCTAAAAACACATTAGCATAATCCACCATCTTTTATTTGTCCACCAACACCAGTAGCCATCACCAATTCGGCTAAACTAAGATATTTATAGCCCCTAACCAACAAAAAAACTCATTAGATGACAGTCTGATAACATATTTATGGTATGGGATAGGTTTTGTTAGAAAAAAGTGCATATTTCAGGTAGACTTCATAGTTTACAATTGCACCCACCATCACAAATGGACTAGAATAATTACAATGAGCAACGTGTTTACCTAACTACTAATCATCAAACATTTCGTAAAAATACACAGCATACACGAATCGAAAGACACAGATCCTGTGAATACAGACAATATTTCAGATTTTCTAAGTGTCTTACAGCGAAAACACAATAAATCGTTATATTAGCTTAGCACATAGCAATTAGCAGCCCAGCATTGATTCTAGCCAAAGTGAGCGATAAAAGTCAACATCGCCAAAAGATATTAATTTTTTCACTAACCTTCTCAGAATTCTTCCGATGACACTCCTGTAACATCACATTACAACATGCATATACAGTTTGATCGAAAATGTTTATATTTAGCCACCAAAATCATGGTTAGACAATGTGAAATGTAGACAAGCTGGTAAAGAAAATGTCCTTGCGCCACTTAGACAGTGATCTACTCTTATACATAAATACTCATAAACGTGACTAAAAAATACAGGGTGGACAGGGATTGATAGACAATTTAATTCTTAATACAATTGCGTTATTACATTTTTTAATTTATCCTTACTTTTCAATACAGTTTGCGCCAAGCGAAGCTACGTCAAAAAACATGGCGTCCTAAGCCACTAAAATGTTTCGACAGAAACACGATTTATCATAATAAAAATGTCCTACCTTGAGCTGTTCTTCCATCAGTATCTTGGGCAAAGGATCCTTTCTTGGGAGAAATCGTCTTTTGGTGGAAAGCTGTCCTCTTGCCATGTGGAAATGTCAACTGCGTTCGGGATGAACTGAAAAGCGTGCCCAACTTTTCACATCGTTGCAAAAATAAATGTCCCAAAATCGCACTAAACGGATATAAATTGCTATAAAACGCTTTAAATTAACTACCTTATGATGTTTTTAACTCCTATAACGAGTGAAAAGATGACCGGAGAAATATAACAGGCTAAAATAACGCTTGGAACAGGTGCGCGCCAGTGTCCTCTAGGCTCATGACGCAGCTCCCAAAGAATGACTAGCTTCAGAGTTTTTTCATTTGTAGGGCCTGTGAACGCGCAATCGACCCCGTTGGAATCGTCATCACGTAAAGGCATCCAGGGGAAGACGTAAGAAGTGTCCGTATAGTCATAGCAACGACAGTGCCCCTTTAACTGACTTCAGAAGAGTGGCCAACATTTCTCAAATCTGACTCCATGTCAGGGAAATTGCTGTAGAATGGGCTCTGTTCCACTTAGAGACAAAATTTCAACTCCTATAGAAACTATAGACTGT
>NC_074678.1:9007446-9199946 GCF_029448725.1 Salvelinus fontinalis
CTGACCTCTAACCCTAACCAACCACCTTCACCTCTAACCCCTGACCTCTAACCCTAACCAACCACCTTCACCTGATGCCTGCTAGAACTGAAGCAACATCCTTGGTTTTACTAGGCACCACACTCTTGGCCAAATCAGTAATTCATGAAATAGTTATAAATTTACTCTGGCACGTCACAACCTGTTAACGGTAGGTCGCGACGTGTCAAAGTAAATGTATAACTATTTCATGAATTACTGATTTGGCCAAGTGCATCTGCACTCTCTGCCTAAGCAGCGGTCTCTGCTCAGTTTGGCAGCTGAGCGAGTGTGAGAGGGAGATGCCGGTGTGCCTCGCGGTTCACCGGATCTTTTTTTCTGTAGGTTATTTTTTGAATATCGCAGCGCTGTGGTTCAGGCAGCAGACGATGCGCCGTCAGCCACTGACGTGTCATTCTCACTCGCCATCACTCACCCGCTGTCATCAAATGGACTCATGCTAGCCACAAGTTGTGTCTGAGCTCAATCGTCATGAAACGCAAATACAGTGATGAGTTTCTCTCTCTTTCATAGAAACGTATAACGAGGAGCGCCCACAATGTGTTTTGTGCTTAGTAATGAGTCTCTCATATAACGAACAAATGAATAAAACGACACGTCCTGACCAAAACATCCACAGCATGACGGTAAACCCAGGGAGTTCTGTCAGAACAGGGCAGAATACTTCAGGAAACTGCTTCGACAGTGGATAAGTAAGTCAGCTAGCGAGGCATTGTTGTCATTTTATAACAGGTGTTGATTAGCAGAAATAATGGAGTACTCTCTCTCATAGTAGTAGATGTGAGTTTCTCTTTCAAACAATCCCCTGGTCTTGTACACAGCTAATAGCTAACATTCGCCAAAGCAAGCTAGCTACTGATAGGGCAACCCTAAGTAACAGTACAGGTGAAGATGAACAATGATCAGGCCTACTGTATATCTTACTGTAGAAATTACTGTTGAAAACTAGTCTAGGTTGGAACTGTTGCTGTTAAAATACAATAATAATTGTTATTCTGAACTGGAATGAACTGATTAAAGCAAGATGCTTCTTGAGGTAAACCCACTCACACTGTTCTGGGTTGTTCATCTACAACAGGAAGTGTGTGTGTGTGTGTGTGTGTGTGTGTGTGTGTGTGTGTGTGTGTGTGTGTGTGTGTGTGTGTGTGTGTGTGTGTGTGTGTGTGTGTTTTCTGGGCAACATCTGTGTGATGTGATTAATCAGTTTATTCTCGTTCAGATATATTTTTTAATGTTTTGTATTTTTTTTAAACAGCAACAGTTCCAACCTAGACTTTATTTCTATAGTAAGATGTACAGTAATTTCTATAGTCAGATGTACAGTAAGATGTACAGTAATTTCTATAGTAAGATGTACAGTAATTTCTACAGTAAGATGTACAGTAATTTCTACAGTAAGATGTACAGTAATTTCTACAGTAAGATGTACAGTAATTTCTACAGTAAGATGTACAGTAATTTCTACAGTAAGATGTACAGTAATTTCTACAGTAAGATGTACAGTAATTTCTATAGTCAGATGTACAGTAAGATGTACAGTAATTTCTACAGTAAGATGTACAGTAATTTCTACAGTAAGATGTACAGTAATTTCTACAGTAAGATGTACAGTAATTTCTACAGTAAGATGTACAGTAATTTCTACAGTAAGATGTACAGTAATTTCTATAGTCAGATGTACAGTAAGATGTACAGTAATTTCTATAGTCAGATGTATAGTAAGATTTACAGTAATTTCTACAGTAAGATGTACAGTAATTTCTACAGTAAGATGTACAGTAGACTTGATCATTGTTCATCTCTACTGTGTCTTAGTGTTTCACGAAGCCTGTGTGTCTGTTCTGTTATTCATCTGTGTGATGTGATCAACCAGTTTGTTCCAGTTCAGAATGTAAATGATGTGTTGTATGTTAGCAGCAACAGGTCCAACCTAGACAGATATGTAATAGTGTTTTAATGGGGGGAAATGAACATGAATAGATATTTATATGAATATTATATTTTCATTGATATTTGTTTTTGTCTATATTGCATTTGTTTTAGGCATAAGGACAATGAAATGTACCGATATTTATGTGTAGTTGTATATTTACCTTGGGACCCAGGAAAACAACATTTCTAAATTGTGTCCCAAGCTGAATTTTTTTTATGAACCGCTGGACTGAGGAGATACAGTTTAGTAGACCTCCTCTAATGGGGTTGAGGAGATACAGACCTCCTCTAATGGGGTTGAGGAGATACAGACCTCCTCTAATGGGGTTGAGGAGATACAGTCTAGTAGACCTCCTCTAATGGGGTTGAGGAGATACAGTCTAGTAGACCTCCTCTAATGGGGTTGAGGAGATACAGTCTAGTAGACCTCCTCTAATGGGGTTGAGGAGATACAGTCTAGTAGACCTCATCTAATGGGGTTGAGGAGATACAGTCTAATAGACCTCCTCTAATGGGGTTGAGGAGATACAGACCTCCTCTAATGGGGTTGTGAGGAGATACAGTCTAGTAGACCTCCTCTAATGGGGTTGAGGAGATACAGTCTAATAGACCTCCTCTAATGGGGTTGAGGAGATACAGACCTCCTCTAATGGGGTTGTGAGGAGATACAGTCTAGTAGACCTCCTCTAATGGGGTTGAGGAGATACAGTCTAGTAGACCTCCTCTAATGGGGTTGAGGAGATACAGTCTAATAGACCTCCTCTAATGGGGTTGAGGAGATACAGACCTCCTCTAATGGGGTTGAGGAAATACAGACCTCCTCTAATGGGGTTGAGGAGATACAGACCTCCTCTAATGGGGTTGAGGAGATACAGACCTCCTCTAATGGGGTTGAGGAAATACAGACCTCCTCTAATGGGGTTGAGGAGATACAGACCTCCTCTAATGGTGTTGAGGAGATACAGTCTACTAGACCTCCTCTAATGGTGTTGAGGAGATACAGTCTACTAGACCTCCTCTAATGGGTGTGAAGTGAAGACATTCAGTATTTGATGTGCTCATGTACCTCAGTGATCCCTGTAGGCGCTGTAGACAGTCGGGGGCCAGGGCTTCACGTCGCCGGGACTCCAGGAAACGCTGGGTGTGTTTGAGCAGCGACTGGCTTGGAGGGAAGAGACCACAGCACAGCCACAGCAACTGCCAGCCCTGCTCCAAACTGAACCTGACACCAACATCAACACCATCATTATCATCATCAGGGACAACAGCACAGCCACAGCAACTGCCAGCCCTGCTCCAAACTGAACCTGACACCAACATCAACACCATCATTATCATCATCAGGGACAACAGCACAGACACAGCAGCTGCCAGTCTTGCTCCAGACTGAACCTGGGCTGGCGATGTTACAACATCATTGTTACAGACTCAGCAACACCACATTAGGAAAAACTCTTCTTCCCCCTGTGTTGTACAACCTCCCATCTACGTATAGGAGCAGTGGCGACCCGTCATTAAGGCAGGTGGGGCCCTGTTTTCAGCCCCACATTTTTGCTAAAAAAATGTCCTTTCCTCTGTTGTCCTTTTCAGTTGTCCTCTCCTCCGTTGTCCTCTCCTCCGTTGTCTTCTCCTCTGTTGTCTTCTGTTGTCCTCTCCTCTGTTGTCTTCTGTTGTCCTCTCCTCTGTTGTCTTCTGTTGTCCTCTCCTCTGTTGTCCTCTCCTCTGTTGTCTTCTGTTGTCCTCTCCTCTGTTGTCCTCTCTGTTGTCTTCTGTTGTCCTCTCATCTGTTGTCTTCTGTTGTCCTCTCCTCTGTTGTATTCTGTTGTCCTCTCCTCTGTTGTCCTCTCCTCCGTTGTCCTCTCCTCCGTTGTCTTCTCCTCCGTTGTCTTCTGTTGTCCTCTCCTCCGTTGTCCTCTCCTCCGTTGTCTTCTCCTCTGTTGTCTTTTGTTGTCCTCTCCTCTGTTGTCTTCTGTTGTCCTCTCCTCTGATGTCTTCTGTGGTCCTCTCCTCTGATGTCTTCTGTTGTCCTCTCCTCTGTTGTCTTCTGTTGTCCTCTCCTCTGTTGTCTTCTGTTGTCCTCTCCTCTGATGTCCTCTGTTGTCCTCTCCTCTGATGTCTTCTGTTGTCCTCTCCTCTGTTGTCCTCTCCTCTGATGTCTTCTGTTGTCCTCTCCTCTGTTGTCTTCTGTTGTCCTCTCCTCTGTTGTCTTCTGTTGTCCTATCCTCTGTTGTCCTATCCTCTGTTGTCTTCTGTTGTCCTCTCCTCCGTTGTCTTCTGTTGTCCTCTCCTCTGTTGTCCTCTCCTCCGTTGTCCTCTCCTCTGTTGTCCTCTCCTCTGTTGTCTTCTGTTGTCCTCTCCTCTGTTGTCCTCTCCTCTGTTGTCCTCTCCTCTGTTGTCCTGTCCTCTGTTGTCTTCTGTTGTCCTCTCCTCTGTTGTCCTCTCCTCCATTGTCATCTCCTCTGTTGTCCTCTCCTCTGTTGTCCTCTCCTCTGTTGTCCTCTCCTCTGTTGTCCTCTCCTCTGTTGTCCTCTCCTCTGTTGTCCTCTCCTCTGTTGTCCTCTCCTCTGTTGTCTTCTGTTGTCCTCTCCTCCGTTGTCTTCTGTTGTCCTCTCCTCCGTTGTCCTCTCCTCTGTTGTCCTCTCCTCTGTTGTCCTCTCCTCCGTTGTCTTCCGTTGTCCTCTCCTCCGTTGTCCTCTCTTCTGTTGTCCTCTCCTCTGTTGTCCTCTCCTCTGTTGTCCTCTCCTCTGTTGTCCTCTCCTCTGTTGTCTTCCGTTGGCCTCTCCTCCGTTGTCCTCTTCTCCGTTGTCCTCTCCTCTGATATCCTCTCCTCCGTTGTCTTCTATTGTCCTCTCCTCTGATGTCCTCTCCTCCGTTGTCTTCTGTTGTCCTCTCCTCTGTTGTCCTCTCCTCTGTTGTCCTCTCCTCTGTTGTCCTCTCCTCTGTTGTCCTCTCCTCTGTTGTCCTCTCCTCCGTTGTCCTCTCCTCCGTTGTCCTCTCCTCCGTTGTCCTCTCCTCTGTTGTCTTCTGTTGTCCTCTCCTCTGTTGTCTTCTGTTGTCCTCTCCTCTGTTGTCCTCTCCTCCATTGTCCTCTCCTCCGTTGTCTTCTCCTCTGTTGTCTATGTTGTCCTCTCCTCTGTTGTCTTCTGTTGTCCTCTCCTCTGTTGTCTTCTGTTGTCCTCTCCTCTGATGTCTTCTGTTGTCCTCTCCTCTGTTGTCTTCTGTTGTCCTCTCCTCTGTTGTCTTCTGTTGTCCTCTCCTCTGATGTCTTCTGTTGTCCTCTCCTCTGATGTCTTCTGTTGTCCTCTCCTCTGATGTCTTCTGTTGTCCTCTCCTCTGATGTCCTCTCTTGTCCTCTCCTCTGTTGTCTTCTGTTGTCCTCTCCTCTGTTGTCTTCTGTTGTCCTCTCCTCTGATGTCCTCTGTTGTCCTCTCCTCTGATGTCTTCTGTTGTCCTCTCCTCTGTTGTCCTCTCCTCTGATGTCTTCTGTTGTCCTCTCCTCTGTTGTCTTCTGTTGTCCTCTCCTCTGTTGTCTTCTGTTGTCCTCTCCTCTTTTGTCCTCTCTGTTGTCTTCTGTTGTCCTCTCCTCTGTTGTCTTCTATTGTCCTATCCTCTGTTGTCCTATCCTCTGTTGTCTTCTGTTGTCCTCTCCTCCGTTGTCTTCTGTTGTCCTCTGCTCTGTTGTCCTCTCCTCTGTTGTCCTCTCCTCTGTTGTCCTCTCCTCTGTTGTCCTCTCCTCTGTTGTCCTCTCCTCCGTTGTCCTCTCCTCCGTTGTCCTCTCCTCCGTTGTCCTCTCCTCCGTTGTCCTCTCCTCTGTTGTCTTCTGTTGTCCTCTCCTCTGTTGTCTTCTCCTCTGTTGTCCTCTCCTCTGTTGTCCTCTCCTCTGTTGTCCTCTCCTCTGTTGTCCTCTCCTCTATTGTCCTGTCCTCTGTTGTCTTCTGTTGTCCTCTCCTCCGTTGTCCTCTCCTCCGTTGTCCTCTCCTCTGTTGTCCTCTCCTCTGTTGTCTTCTGTTGTCCTCTCCTCCGTTGTCTTCTGTTGTCCTCTCCTCCGTTGTCCTCTCCTCTGTTGTCCTCTCCTCTGTTGTCCTCTCCTCTTGTCCTCTCCTCCGTTGTCTTCCGTTGTCCTCTCTTCTGTTGTCCTCTCCTCTGTTGTCCTCTCCTCTGTTGTCCTCTCCTCTGTTGTCCTCTCCTCTGTTGTCTTCCGTTGGCCTCTCCTCCGTTGTCCTCTCCTCTGATATCCTCTCCTACGTTGTCTTCTGTTGTCCTCTCCTCTGTTGTTCTCTCCTCTGTTGTCATATCCTCTGATGTCCTCTCCTCTGTTGTCCTCTCCTCTGATATCCTCTCCTCTGTTGTCTTCTATTGTCCTCTCCTCTGATGTCCTCTCCTCTGTTGTCTTCTGTTGTCCTCTCCTCTGTTGTCCTCTCCTCCGTTGTCTTCTGTTGTCCTCTCCTCTGTTGTCTTCTGTTGTCCTCTCCTCTGTTGTCCTCTCCTCCGTTGTCTTCCGTTGTCCTCTCCTCCATTGTCCTCTCTTCTGTTGTCCTCTCCTCTGTTGTCCTCTCCTCTGTTGTCTTCCGTTGGCCTCTCCTCCGTTGTCCTTTCCTCCGTTGTCCTCTCCTCTGATATCCTCTCCTCCGTTGTCTTCTATTGTCCTCTCCTCTGATGTCCTCTCCTCCGTTGTCTTCTGTTGTCCTCTCCTCTGTTGTCCTCTCCTCCGTTGTCCCCTCTTCTGTTTTCTTCTCCTCTGTTGTCCTCTCCTCTGTTGTCCTCTCCTCTGTTGTCCTCTCCTCTGATGTCCTCTCCTCCGTTGTCTTCTGATGTCCTCTCCTCCGTTGTCTTCTATTGCCCTCTCCTCTGATGTCCTCTCCTCTGTTGTCCTCTCCTCTGATATCCTCTCCTCCGTTGTCTTCTGTTATCCTCTCCTCTGATGTCCTCTCCTCCGTTGTCTTCTGTTGTCCTCTCCTCTGTTGTTCTCTCCTCTGTTGTCATATCCTCTGTTGTCATATCCTCTGTTGTCTTTTGTTGTCCTCTCCTCTGTTGTCCTCTCCTCCATTGTCCTCTCCTCTGTTGTCCTCTCCTCCGATGTCCTCTCCTCTGATGTCCTCTCCTCTGTTGTCCTCTCCTCTGTTGTCCTCTCCTCTGTTGTCTTCTGTTGTCCGTTCCTCTGTTGTCTTCTGTTGTCCTCTCCTCTGTTGTCTTCTGTTGTCCTCTCCTCTGATGTCTTCGGTTGTCCTCTCCTCTGTTGTCCTCTCCTCTGTTGTCTTCTGTTGTCCTCTCCTCTGTTGTCTTCTGTTGTCCTCTCCTCTGTTGTCCTCTCCTCAGTTGTCTTCCGTTGTCCTCTCCTCCATTGTCCTCTCTTCTGTTGTCCTCTCCTCTGTTGTCCTCTCCTCTGTTGTCTTCCGTTGGCCTCTCCTCCGTTGTCCTTTCCTCCGTTGTCCTCTCCTCTGATATCCTCTCCTCCGTTGTCTTCTATTGTCCTCTCCTCTGATGTCCTATCCTCTGTTGTCTTCTGTTGTCCTCTCCTCCGTTGTCTTCTGTTGTCCTCTCCTCCGTTGTCCACTCTTCTGTTTTCTTCTCCTCTGTTGTCCTCTCCTCTGTTGTCCTCTCCTCTGTTGTCCTCTCCTCTGATGTCCTCTCCTCTGATGTCCTCTCCTCCGTTGTCTTCTGATGTCCTCTCCTCCGTTGTCTTCTATTGTCCTCTCCTCTGATGTCCTCTCCTCTGTTGTCCTCTCCTCTGATATCCTCTCCTCCGTTGTCTTCTGTTATCCTCTCCTCTGATGTCCTCTCCTCCGTTGTCTTCTGTTGTCCTCTCCTCTGTTGTTCTCTCCTCTGTTGTCATATCCTCTGTTGTCATATCCTCTGTTGTCTTTTGTTGTCCTCTCCTCTGTTGTCCTCTCCTCTGTTGTCCTCTCCTCCGATGTCCTCTCCTCTGATGTCCTCTCCTCTGTTGTCCTCTCCTCTGTTGTCCTCTCCTCTGTTGTCTTCTGTTGTCCGCTCCTCTGTTGTCTTCTGTTGTCCTCTCCTCTGTTGTCTTCTGTTGTCCTCTCCTCTGATGTCTTCGGTTGTCCTCTCCTCTGTTGTCTTCTGTTGTCCTCTCCTCTGTTGTCTTCTGTTGTCCTCTCCTCTGTTGTCCTCTCCTCTGTTGTCTTCTGTTGTCCTCTCCTCTGTTGTCTTCTGTTGTCCTCTCCTCTGTTGTCTTCTGTTGTCCTCTCCTCTGATGTCCTCTCCTCTGTTGTCCTCTCCTCTGATATCCTCTCCTCCGTTGTCTTCTATTGTCCTCTCCTCTGATGTCCTCTCCTCTGTTGTCTTCTGCTGTCCTCTCATCCGTTGTCTTCTCCTCTGTTGTCTTCTGTTGTCCTCTCCTCTGTTGTCCTCTCCTCCGTTGTCCCCTCTTCTGTTGTCCTCTGTTGTCCTCTCCTCTGTTGTCCTCTCCTCCGTTGTCTTCTATTGTCCTCTCCTCTGATGTCCTCTCCTCCGTTGTCTTCTGTTGTCCTCTCCTCTGTTGTCCTCTCCTCTGTTGTCCCCTCTTCTGTTGTCCTCTCCTCTGTTGTCCTCTCCTCTGTTGTCTTCTGTTGTCCTCTCCTCTGTTGTCTTCTGTTGTCCTCTCCTCTGATGTCTTCTGTTGTCCTCTCCTCTGTTGTCTTCTGTTGTCCTCTCCTCTGTTGTCTTATGTTGCCCTCTCCTCTGTTGTCCTCTCCTCTGATGTCCTCTCCTCTGTTGTCCTCTCCTCTGATGTCCTCTCCTCTGATATCCTCTCCTCTGTTGTCTTCTATTGTCCTCTCCTCTGATGTCCACTCCTCTGTTGTCATATCCTCTGATGTCCTCTCCTCTGTTGTCCTCTCCTCTGATGTCCTCTCCTCTGTTGTCTTCTATTGTCCTCTCCTCTGATGTCCTCTCCTCTGTTGTCTTCTGTTGTCCTCTCCTCTGTTGTCCTCTCCTCCGTTGTCTTCTGTTGTCCTCTCCTCTGTTGTCTTCTGTTGTCCTCTCCTCTGTTGTCCTCTCCTCCGTTGTCTTCTGTCGTCCTCTCCTCCGTTGTCTTCTGTTGTCCTCTCCTCTGTTGTCTTCTGTTGTCCTCTCCTCTGATATCCTCTCCTCTGATATCCTCTCCTCTGTTGTCTTTTGTTGTCCTCTCCTCTGTTGTCTTCTGTTGTCCTCTCCTCTGTTGTCTTCTGTTGTCCTCTCCTCTGTTGTCTTCTGTTTTCCTCTCCTCTGTTGTCTTCTGTTTTCCTCTCCTCTGTTGTCTTCTGTTGTCCTCTCCTCTGATGTCTTCTGTTGTCCTCTCCTCTGTTGTCCTCTCCTCTGTTGTCTTCTGTTGTCCTCTCCTCTGTTGTCTTCCGTTGTCCTCTCCTCTGATATCCTCTCCTCCGTTGTCTTCTATTGTCCTCTCCTCTGTTGTCTTCTGTTGTCCTCTCCTCTGTTGTCCTCTCCTCCGTTGTCCCCACTTCTGTTGTCCTCTGTTGTCCTCTCCTCTGTTGTCCTCTCCTCCGTTGTCTTCTATTGTCCTCTCCTCTGATGTCCTCTCCTCCGTTGTCTTCTGTTGTCCTCTCCTCTGTTGTCCTCTCCTCCGTTGTCCCCTCTTCTGTTGTCCTCTCCTCTGTTGTCTTCTGTTGTCCTCTCCTCTGTTGTCTTCTGTTGTCCTCTCCTCTGATGTCTTCTGTTGTCCTCTCCTCTGTTGTCTTCTGTTTCCTCTCCTCTGTTGTCTTCTGTTGTCCTCTCCTCTGATGTCTTCTGTTGTCCTCTCCTCTGTTGTCCTCTCCTCTGTTGTCTTCTGTTGTCCTCTCCTCTGTTGTCTTCCGTTGTCCTCTCCTCTGATATCCTCTCCTCCGTTGTCTTCTATTATCCTCTCCTCTGTTGTCTTCTGTTGTCCTCTCCTCTGTTGTCCTCTCCTCCGTTGTCCCCTCTTCTGTTGTCCTCTGTTGTCCTCTCCTCTGTTGTCCTCTCCTCCGTTGTCTTCTATTGTCCTCTCCTCTGATGTCCTCTCCTCCGTTGTCTTCTGTTGTCCTCTCCTCTGTTTTCCTCTCCTCCGTTGTCCCCTCTTCTGTTGTCCTCTCCTCTGTTGTCTTCTGTTGTCCTCTCCTCTGATGTCTTCTGTTGTCCTCTCCTCTGTTGTCTTCTGTTGTCCTCTCCTCTGTTGTCTTCTGTTGTCCTCTCCTCTGTTGTCCTCTCATCTGTTGTCCTCTCCTCTGTTGTCCTCTCCTCTGATGTCCTCTCCTCTGATGTCCTCTCCTCTGATATCCTCTCCTCTGTTGTCTTCTATTGTCCTCTCCTCTGATGTCCTCTCCTCTGTTGTCATATCCTCTGATGTCCTCTCCTCTGATATCCTCTCCTCTGTTGTCTTCTATTGTCCTCTCCTCTGATGTCCTCTCCTCTGTTGTCTTCTGTTGTCCTCTCCTCTGTTGTCCTCTCCTCCGTTGTCTTCTGTTGTCCTCTCCTCCGTTGTCTTCTGTTGTCCTCTCCTCTGTTGTCTTCTGTTGTCCTCTCCTCTGATATCCTCTCCTCTGATATCCTCTCCTCTGTTGTCTTTTGTTGTCCTCTCCTCTGTTGTCTTGTGTTGTCCTCTCCTCTATTGTCCTCTCCTCTGTTGTCTTCTGTTTTCCTCTCCTCTGTTGTCTTCTGTTGTCCTCTCCTCTGATGTCTTCTGTTGCCCTCTCCTCTGTTGTCCTCTCCTCTGATGTCCTCTCCTCCGATGTCTTCTGTTGTCCTCTCCTCTGATGTCTTCTGTTGTCCTCTCCTCTGTTGTATTCTGTTGTCCTCTCCTTTGTTGTCCTCTCCTCTGTTGTCTTCTGTTGTCATCTCCTCCGTTGTCCTCTCCTCCGTTGTCCTCTCCTCCGTTGTCCTCTCCTCCGTTGTCCTCTCCTATGTTGTCCTCTCCTCCGTTGTCCTCTCCTCTCTTGTCCTCTCCTCTCTTGTCCTCTCCTCTCTTGTCCTCTCCTCTCTTGTCCTCTCCTCTCTTGTCCTCTCCTCTCTTGTCCTCTCCTCTCTTGTCCTCTCCTCCGTTGTCCTCTCCTCCGTTGTCCTCTCCTCCGTTGTCCTCTCCTATGTTGTCCTCTCCTATGTTGTCCTCTCCTCTGTTGTACTCTCCTCTCTTGTCCTCTCCTCTCTTGTCCTCTCCTCTCTTGTCCTCTCCTCTCTTGTCCTCTCCTCTCTTGTCCTCTCCTCTCTTGTCCTCTCCTATGTTGTCCTCTCCTCTGTAGCTCTGTTTCAAATATCTTTCCAAACGGGTTCATTCTACCATGTATTTAGATTACAGTTAAAAAGCCCCTCATGATTTACACAGATTAAGTCTACCCCTGGACTGACATTAAGAATCTCCATTGAACATTTCATATTTTTAGTCTTTGCTAATCCATATCCGCGTCTGGGAAGCAGGCCCTAACAGTCTACCTGTTGCTGTACAGGCCCTAACAGTCTACCTGTTGCCCTAACAGTCTACCTGTTGCTGTACAGGCCCTAACAGTCTACCTGTTGCCCTAACAGTCTACCTGTTGCCCTAACAGTCTACCTGTTGTTGTACAGGCCCTAACAGTCTACCTGTTGTTGTACAGGCCCTAACAGTCTACCTGTTGTCCTAACAGTCTACCTGTTGTTGTACAGGCCCTAACAGTCTACCTGTTGTTGTACAGGCCCTAACAGTCTACCTGTTGTTGTACAGGCCCTAACAGTCTACCTGTTGCCCTAACAGTCTACCTGTTGTTCTACAGGCCCTAACAGTCTACCTGTTGCCCTAACAGTCTACCTGTTGTCCTAACAGTCTACCTGTTGTTGTACAGGCCCTAACAGTCTACCTGTTGTTGTACAGGCCCTAACAGTCTACCTGTTGTTGTACAGGCCCTAACAGTCTACCTGTTGTCCTAACAGTCTACCTGTTGTTGTACAGGCCCTAACAGTCTACCTGTTGCCCTAACAGTCTACCTGTTGTTGTACAGGCCCTAACAGTCTACCTGTTGTCCTAACAGTCTACCTGTTGTTGTACAGGCCCTAACAGGCTACCTGTTGTTGTACAGGCGCTAACAGTCTACCTGTTGTTGTACAGGCCCTAACAGTCTACCTGTTGTTGTACAGGCCCTAACAGTCTACCTGTTGTTGTACAGGCCCTAACAGTCTACCTGTTGTTGTACAGGCCCTAACAGTCTACCTGTTGTTGTACAGGCCCTAACAGTCTACCTGTTGTTGTACAGGCCCTAACAGTCTACCTGTTGTTGTACAGGCCCTAACAGTCTACCTGTTGTCCTAACAGTCTACCTGTTGTTGTACAGGCCTTAACAGTCTACCTGTTGTTGTACAGGCCCTAACAGTCTACCTGTTGCCCTAACAGTCTACCTGTTGTTGTACAGGCCCTAACAGTCTACCTGTTGTTGTACAGGCCCTAAGAGTCTACCTGTTGTTGTACAGGCCCTAACAGTCTACCTGTTGTTGTACAGGCCCTAACAGTCTACCTGTTGTTGTACAGGCCCTAACAGTCTACCTGTTGTTGTACAGGCCCTAACAGTCTACCTGTTGTTGTACAGGCCCTAACAGTCTACCTGTTGTTGTACAGGCCCTAACAGTCTACCTGTTGTTGTACAGGCCCTAAGAGTCTACCTGTTGTTGTACAGGCCCTAACAGTTTACCTGTTGTTGTACAGGCCCTAACAGTCTACCTGTTGTTGTACAGGCCCTAACAGTCTACCTGTTGTTGTACAGGCCCTAACAGTCTACCTGTTGCCCTAACAGTCTACCTGTTGTTGTACAGGCCCTAACAGTCAACCTGTTGCTGTACAGGCCCTAACAGTCTACCTGTTGGTGTACAGGCCCTAACAGTCTACCTGTTGTTGTACAGGCCCTAACAGTCTACCTGTTGTTGTACAGGCCCTAACAGTCTACCTGTTGTTGTACAGGCCCTAACAGTCTACCCGTTGCTGTACAGGCCCTAACAGTCTACCTGTTGCTGTACAGGCCCTAACAGTCTACCTGTTGTTGTACAGGCCCTAACAGTCTACCTGTTGTTGTACAGGCCCTAACAGTCTACCTGTTGTTGTACAGGCCCTAACAGTCTACCTGTTGTTGTACAGGCCCTAACAGTCTACCTGTTGTTGTACAGCCCCTAACAGTCTACCTGTTGTTGTACAGGCCCTAACAGTGTACCTGTTGTTGTACAGGCCCTAACAGTCTACCTGTTGTTGTACAGGCCCTAACAGTCTACCTGTTGCTGTACAGGCCCTAACAGTCTACCTGTTGTTGTACAGGCCCTAACAGTCTACCTGTTGCCCTAACAGTCTACCTGTTGTTGTACAGGCCCTAACAGTCTACCTGTTGTTGTACAGGCCCTAAGAGTCTACCTGTTGTTGTACAGGCCCTAACAGTTTACCTGTTGTTGTACAGGCCCTAACAGTCTACCTGTTGTTGTACAGGCCCTAACAGTCTACCTGTTGTTGTACAGGCCCTAACAGTCTACCTGTTGCCCTAACAGTCTACCTGTTGTTGTACAGGCCCTAACAGTCAACCTGTTGCTGTACAGGCCCTAACAGTCTACCTGTTGGTGTACAGGCCCTAACAGTCTACCTGTTGTTGTACAGGCCCTAACAGTCTACCTGTTGTTGTACAGGCCCTAACAGTCTACCTGTTGTTGTACAGGCCCTAACAGTCTACCCGTTGCTGTACAGGCCCTAACAGTCTACCTGTTGCTGTACAGGCCCTAACAGTCTACCTGTTGTTGTACAGGCCCTAACAGTCTACCTGTTGTTGTACAGGCCCTAACAGTCTACCTGTTGTTGTACAGGCCCTAACAGTCTACCTGTTGTTGTACAGGCCCTAACAGTCTACCTGTTGTTGTACAGCCCCTAACAGTCTACCTGTTGTTGTACAGGCCCTAACAGTGTACCTGTTGTTGTACAGGCCCTAACAGTCTACCTGTTGTTGTACAGGCCCTAACAGTCTACCTGTTGCTGTACAGGCCCTAACAGTCTACCTGTTGTTGTACAGGCCCTAACAGTCTACCTGTTGCCCTAACAGTCTACCTGTTGTTGTACAGGCCCTAACAGTCTACCTGTTGTTGTACAGGCCCTAAGAGTCTACCTGTTGTTGTACAGGCCCTAACAGTCTACCTGTTGTCCTAACAGTCTACCTGTTGTTGTACAGGCCCTAAGAGTCTACCTGTTGTTGTACAGGCCCTAACAGTCTACCTGTTGTCCTAACAGTCTACCTGTTGTTGTACAGGCCCTAACAGTCTACCTGTTGTTGTACAGGCCCTAACAGTCTACCTGTTGTTGTACAGGCCCTAACAGTCTACCTGTTGTTGTACAGGCCCTAACAGTCTACCTGTTGCTGTACAGGCCCTAACAGTCTACCTGTTGTTGTACAGGCCCTAACAGTCTACCTGTTGTTGTACAGGCCCTAACAGTCTACCTGTTGTTGTACAGGCCCTAACAGTCTACCTGTTGCCCTAACAGTCTACCTGTTGTTGTACAGGCCCTAACAGTCTACCTGTTGTTGTACAGGCCCTAAGAGTCTACCTGTTGTTGTACAGGCCCTAACAGTCTACCTGTTGTTGTACAGGCCCTAACAGTCTACCTGTTGTTGTACAGGCCCTAACAGTCTACCTGTTGTTGTACAGGCCCTAACAGTCTACCTGTTGCCCTAACAGTCTACCTGTTGTTGTACAGGCCCTAACAGTCTACCTGTTGTTGTACAGGCCCTAACAGTCTACCTGTTGTTGTACAGGCCCTAACAGTCTACCTGTTGTTGTACAGGCCCTAACAGTCTACCTGTTGTTGTACAGGCCCTAACAGTCTACCTGTTGCCCTAACAGTCTACCTGTTGTTGTACAGACCCTAACAGTCTACCTGTTGTTGTACAGGCCCTAACAGTCTACCTGTTGTTGTACAGGCCCTAACAGTCTACCTGTTGTTGTACAGGCCCTAACAGTCTACCTGTTGTTGTACAGGCCCTAACAGTCTACCTGTTGCCCTAACAGTCTACCTGTTGTTGTACAGGCCCTAACAGTCTACCTGTTGTTGTACAGGCCCTAACAGTCTACCTGTTGTTGTACAGGCCCTAACAGTCTACCTGTTGCTGTACAGGCCCTAACAGTCTACCTGTTGTTGTACAGGCCCTAACAGTCTACCTGTTGTTGTACAGGCCCTAACAGTCTACCTGTTGTTGTACAGGCCCTAAGAGTCTACCTGCTGCCCTAACAGTCTACCTGTTGTTGTACAGGCCCTAACAGTCTACCTGTTGTTGTACAGGCCCTAACAGTCTACCTGTTGTTGTACAGGCCCTAACAGTCTACCTGTTGTTGTACAGGCCCTAACAGTCTACCTGTTGTTGTACAGGCCCTAACAGTCTACCTGTTGTTGTACAGGCCCTAACAGTCTACCTGTTGCCCTAACAGTCTACCTGTTGTTGTACAGGCCCTAACAGTCTACCTGTTGTTGTACAGGCCCTAACAGTCTACCTGTTGTTGTACAGGCCCTAACAGTCTACCTGTTGTTGTACAGGCCCTAAGAGTCTACCTGTTATTGTACAGGCCCTAACAGTCTACCTGTTGTTGTACAGGCCCTAACAGTCTACCTGTTGTTGTACAGGCCCTAACAGTCTACCTGTTGTTGTACAGGCCCTAACAGTCTACCTGTTGTTGTACAGGCCCTAACAGTCTACCTGTTGCTGTACAGGCCCTAACAGTCTACCTGTTGTTGTACAGGCCCTAACAGTCTACCTGTTGTTGTACAGGCCCTAACAGTCTACCTGTTGTTGTACAGGCCCTAACAGTCTACCTGTTGCCCTAACAGTCTACCTGTTGTTGTACAGGCCCTAACAGTCTACCTGTTGTTGTACAGGCCCTAACAGTCTACCTGTTGTTGTACAGGCCCTAACAGTCTACCTGTTGTTGTACAGGCCCTAACAGTCTACCTGTTGTTGTACAGGCCCTAACAGTCTACCTGTTGTTGTACAGGCCCTAACAGTCTACCTGTTGCCCTAACAGTCTACCTGTTGCTGTACAGGCCCTAACAGTCTACCTGTTGTTGTACAGGCCCTAACAGTCTACCTGTTGTTGTACAGGCCCTAACAGTCTACCTGTTGTTGTACAGGCCCTAAGAGTCTACCTGTTGCCCTAACAGTCTACCTGTTGTTGTACAGGCCCTAACAGTCTACCTGTTGTTGTACAGGCCCTAACAGTCTACCTGTTGTTGTACAGGCCCTAACAGTCTACCTGTTGTTGTACAGGCCCTAACAGTCTACCTGTTGTTGTACAGGCCCTAACAGTCTACCTGTTGTTGTACAGGCCCTAACAGTCTACCTGTTGCCCTAACAGTCTACCTGTTGTTGTACAGGCCCTAACAGTCTACCTGTTGTTGTACAGGCCCTAACAGTCTACCTGTTGTTGTACAGGCCCTAACAGTCTACCTGTTGTTGTACAGGCCCTAAGAGTCTACCTGTTATTGTACAGGCCCTAACAGTCTACCTGTTGTTGTACAGGCCCTAACAGTCTACCTGTTGTTGTACAGGCCCTAACAGTCTACCTGTTGTTGTACAGGCCCTAACAGTCTACCTGTTGTTGTACAGGCCCTAACAGTCTACCTGTTGTTGTACAGGCCCTAACAGTCTACCTGTTGTTGTACAGGCCCTAACAGTCTACCTGTTGCCCTAACAGTCTACCTGTTGTTGTACAGGCCCTAACAGTCTACCTGTTGTTGTACAGGCCCTAACAGTCTACCTGTTGTTGTACAGGCCCTAACAGTCTACCTGTTGTTGTACAGTCCCTAACAGTCTACCTGTTGTTGTACAGGCCCTAACATTCTACCTGTTGCCCTAACAGTCTACCTGTTGACCTAACAGTCTACCTGTTGCCCTAACAGTCTACCTGTTGTTGTACAGGCCCTAACAGTCCACCTGTTGCCCTAACAGTCTACCTGTTGTCCTAACAGTCTACCTGTTGTTGTACAGGCCCTAACATTCTACCTGTTGCCCTAACAGTCTACCTGTTGTCCTAACAGTCTACCTGTTGCCCTAACAGTCTACCTGTTGCCCTAACAGTCTACCTGTTGTTGTACAGGCCCTAACAGTCTACCTGTTGTTGTACAGGCCCTAACAGTCTACCTGTTGTTGTACAGGCCCTAACAGTCTACCTGTTGTTGTACAGGCCCTAACAGTCTACCTGTTGTTGTACAGGCCCTAACAGTCTACCTGTTGTTGTACAGGCCCTAACAGTCTACCTGTTGTTGTACAGGCCCTAACAGTCTACCTGTTGTTGTACAGGCCCTAAGAGTCTACCTGTTGTTGTACAGGCCCTAACAGTCTACCTGTTGTTGTACAGGCCCTAACAGTCTACCTGTTGTTGTACAGGCCCTAACAGTCTACCTGTTGTTGTACAGGCCCTAACAGTCTACCTGTTGTTGTACAGGCCCTAACAGTCTACCTGTTGCTGTACAGGCCCTAACAGTCTACCTGTTGTTGTACAGGCCCTAACAGTCTACCTGTTGTTGTACAGGCCCTAACAGTCTACCTGTTGTTGTACAGGCCCTAACAGTCTACCTGTTGCCCTAACAGTCTACCTGTTGTTGTACAGGCCCTAACAGTCTACCTGTTGTTGTACAGGCCCTAACAGTCTACCTGTTGTTGTACAGGCCCTAACAGTCTACCTGTTGTTGTACAGGCCCTAACAGTCTACCTGTTGTTGTACAGGCCCTAACAGTCTACCTGTTGTTGTACAGGCCCTAACAGTCTACCTGTTGCCCTAACAGTCTACCTGTTGTTGTACAGGCCCTAACAGTCTACCTGTTGTTGTACAGGCCCTAACAGTCTACCTGTTGTTGTACAGGCCCTAACAGTCTACCTGTTGTTGTACAGGCCCTAACAGTCTACCTGTTGTTGTACAGGCCCTAACAGTCTACCTGTTGTTGTACAGGCCCTAACATTCTACCTGTTGCCCTAACAGTCTACCTGTTGCCCTAACAGTCTACCTGTTGCCCTAACAGTCTACCTGTTGTTGTACAGGCCCTAACAGTCCACCTGTTGCCCTAACAGTCTACCTGTTGTCCTAACAGTCTACCTGTTGTTGTACAGGCCCTAACATTCTACCTGTTGCCCTAACAGTCTACCTGTTGTCCTAACAGTCTACCTGTTGCCCTAACAGTCTACCTGTTTCCCTAACAGTCTACCTGTTGTTGTACAGGCCCTAACAGTCTACCTGTTGTTGTACAGGCCCTAACAGTCTACCTGTTGCCCTAACAGTCTACCTGTTGTTGTACAGGCCCTAACAGTCTACCTGTTGTTGTACAGGCCCTAACAGTCTACCTGTTGTTGTACAGGCCCTAACAGTCTACCTGTTGTTGTACAGGCCCTAACAGTCTACCTGTTGCCCTAACAGTCTACCTGTTGCTGTACAGGCCCTAACAGTCTACCTGTTGTTGTACAGGCCCTAACAGTCTACCTGTTGCCCTAACAGTCTACCTGTTGCCCTAACAGTCTACCTGTTGTTGTACAGGCCCTAACAGTCTACCTGTTGTTGTACAGGCCCTAACAGTCTACCTGTTGCCCTAACAGTCTACCTGTTGCCCTAACAGTCCACCTGTTGCCCTAACAGTCTACCTGTTGTTGTACAGGCCCTAACAGTCTACCTGTTGTTGTACAGGCCCTAACAGTCTACCTGTTGTTGTACAGGCCCTAACAGTCTACCTGTTGTTGTACAGGCCCTAACAGTCTACCTGTTGTTGTACAGGCCCTAACAGGCTACCTGTTGTTGTACAGGCCCTAACAGTCTACCTGTTGTTGTACAGGCCCTAACAGTCTACCTGTTGCCCTAACAGTCTACCTGTTGCTGTACAGGCCCT
This sequence comes from Salvelinus fontinalis, assembly GCF_029448725.1. Lineage (NCBI taxonomy): Eukaryota > Metazoa > Chordata > Actinopteri > Salmoniformes > Salmonidae > Salvelinus > Salvelinus fontinalis. Next base: position 9,026,219 of record NC_074678.1, read on the forward strand.
AACAGTCTACCTGTTGCCCTAACAGTCTACCTGTTGCTGTACAGGCCCTAACAGTCTACCTGTTGTTGTACAGGCCCTAACAGTCTACCTGTTGCCCTAACAGTCTACCTGTTGTTGTTGCTGGTCATCTGTTTCATGATCTGACAGTAGATCTCGTCTCTCAGGGCCTCGTCCTTGGTGGCTGGGCCAAAGATCTGGTCTGTCAACTCTAGAGGACTCTGTATCTGCTTTGTGGGGTAGTCCCCCATGTACTTTAGGATAGGTACACACAGGTCAAGGACTGGTACGAACACATCTCTGAAAACTGTATTTAAACAAACTGCATGTCATTTGCCATCCTACCACAAAAATACATGTAACACATTTAGACACGTACAATAAGTGCAACTGGTTTTTCCGCATATCATATATATTTTGCATCTTCAGTCTGCATCGCTGTCCATGCACTTTGGATCTGAATAGAAAGCGAGGTAGCTTTTCAGTAAGGACTTCACTGAAGACCAGAATGTCACTCTAGATAAGAGTCCTTGCTAAATTACAACAACAAAAAAATGTAATGTTGAGGGGATTCCAAAGATGCTCTTGAAGATAATGTTGAAGTCATCTGTCGGTGAGAAGGTAGTACATCTATCATTTAAAGGATATCAGTGAAGGCCAGGCAGGCCCGGTGGCTGAGCTCAGAGTTCCCCGCCAACTTCTTAAGAAGGGGCTGTTTGATTGGCTCCCTGGAGTTGACCCACAGCCTCTCAGGGGCCACGTTCTTAGAGATCACCTGACGGTTCACGTCCTTGATGGGCTGCCTGGAGGGACAGACAGAAGCACAGGACTTTTAGGAGCTGTTAAAATCAGGATGATTTCCCATATATATTACTATATATATTATATATAACATGTGTTAGTTCTATACCATATATATCGAAATATTATTGGCTATACTATTATCACTTTTTCTGTTAATATCGTATTAGAAGTTTCTCTGTTACCTGAAGTACTCATATGTCACGATCGTGTGGCGGATTAACGGACCAAAACGCAGCAGTTGGAAAATAAGCCATCTTCTTTTATTTAACAACACGAAGATGAACACGACACAAAACACTTTAACAAAACAACAAAACGACCGTGAAGCTACTAACGTCGTGCACACACAGGCTACAAACGTTTTAACATAGACAATTACCCACACCCAATGAGAGCCTATGGCTACCCTAAATAAGGCTCCCAATCAGAGACAACCGAAATCAGCTGTCTCTAATTGGGAACTCATTCAGGTAACCATAGACTCTCCTAGACAACTAACCAACATAGACAACGCTAGACATCTACACTCAACACAAAACCATATACTACACCCCATAACCCCTTTACCATATAAACACCCAACACCAACAAAACATAAACATTCCCCATGTCACACCCTGACCTAACTAAAATAATAAAGAAAACAACGAATACTAAGGCCAGGGCGTGACATAACCCCCCCCTTGAGGCGCGAACTCCGGGCGCACCATACACAGTCTAGGGGAGGGTCTGGGTGGGCTTCCCTCCACGGTGGCGGCTCCGGCTCTGGTCGCGGTCCCCACGTCACCACAGTACCTAACCACCTCCTTAGCTTCCTCCAAACGACCCTCCTTCACATTAACCCCATTGCATTAAGGGGCAGTTCCGGACTAAGGGACAGCTCCGGACTAAGGGCAAGTACCAGGGTAAGGGGCAGTACCAGGATCAGGGGCAGTACCAGGGTAAGGGGCAGTACCAGGGTAAGGGGCAGCACCAGGGTAAGGGGCAGCACCAGGGTAAGGGGCAGCACCAGGGTAAGGGGCAGCACCAGGGTAAGGGGCAGCTCCAGGGTAAGGGGCAGCTCCGGACTGAGGAATGGCAGCTCCGGACTGAGGGACTGCAGCTCCGGACTGAGGGACTGCAGCTCCGGACTGAGGGACGGCCCATGGCTGGCTGACAGATCTGGCTGCTCATGGCTGGCTAACGGATCTGGCTGCTCATGGCTGGCTAACTGATCTGGCTGCTCATGGCTGGCTGACGGATCTGGCTGCTCATGGCTGGCTGACGGATCTGGCTGCTCATGGCTGGCTGACGGATCTGGCTGCTCATGGCTGGCTGACGGATCTGGCTGCTCATGGCTAGCTGACGGATCTGGCTGCTCATGGCTAGCTGACGGATCTGGCTGCTCATGGCTAGCTGACGGATCTGGCTGCTCATGGCTAGCTGACGGATCTGGCTGCTCATGGCTAGCTGACGGATCTGGCTGCTCATGGCTAGCTGACGGATCTGGCTGCTCATGGCTAGCTGACGGATCTGGCTGCTCATGGCTAGCTGACGGATCTGGCTGCTCATGGCTAGCTGACGGATCTGGCTGCTCATGGCTGGCTGACGGATCTGGCTGCTCATGGCTGGCTGACTGATCTGGCTGCTCCTGTCTGGTTGGCGGCTCTGGCAGATCCTGTCTGGTTGGCGGCTCTGGCAGATCCTGTCTGGTTGGCGGCTCTGGCAGATCCTGTCTGACGGACGGCTCTAGCGGCTCCTGTCTGGCTGGCGGCTCTAGCGGCTCCTGTCTGGCGGACGGCTCAGTGGGCTCATGGCAGACGGGCGGCTTTGCAGGCTCATGGCAGACGGGCGGCTTTGCAGGCTCATTGCAGACGGATGGCTCAGATGGCGCTGGGGAGACGGATGGCTCAGATGGCGCTGGGGAGACGGATGGCTCAGATGGCGCTTGGCAGACGGGCAGTTCAGTCATTGCTGTGCAGACGGCAGACTCCTGCCGGCTGAGGCGCACTGTAGGCCTGGTGCGTGGTGCCGGGACTGGTGGCACCGGGCTGGGGACACGCATCTCAGGGCTAGTGCGGGGAGCAGCAACAGGACGCACAGGACTCTGGGGACACACAGGAGGCTTGGTGCGTGGTTTAGACACTGGTGGTAAAGGGCTGGAGACACGCACCATATAGCTAGTGCGTGGAGGAGGCACTGGTGGTACTGGGTTGGGGCGGGGAGGTGGCGCCGGAAATACCGGACCGTGCAGGCGTACTGGCTCCCCTGAACGCCGAGCCTGCCCAACCTTACCTGGTTCTATGCTCCCCGTCGCCTGACCAGTGCGGGGAGGTGGAATAACCCGCACCGGCCTATGTAGGCGAACCGGGGACACCATGCGTAAGGCTGGTGCCATGTACGCCGGCCCGAGGAGACGCACTGGTGACCAGATGCGTTGGGCCGGCTTCATGACATACGGCTCAACGCTCAGTCTAGCCCGGCCGATACGTGGAGCTGAAATGTACCGCACCGGGCTATGCACGCGTACAGGAGACACCGTGCGCTCTACTGCGTAACACGATGTCTGCCCGTACTCTCGCTCTCCACGGTAAGTACAGGGAGTAGGCGCAGGTTTCCTACCTGACTTCGCCACACTCCCTTTAAGGCCCCCCCCAAGAAATTTTTGGGTTGTACTCACGGGTTTCCAGCCTTGTCTCCGTGCTGCCTCCTCATATCGCCTCCTCTCGGCTTTAGCTGCCTCCAGCTCTTCACGAGGAAGGCGATATACTCCCGGTTGAGCCCACGGCCCCTTACCATCCAGTATCTCCTCCCATGTCCATGAATCCTGTGTAGGTAGATCCTGTTGCCGCTTTCCATGCCGCTTGGTCCTATGGTTGGGTAATTCTGTCACGATCGTGTGGCGGATTAACGGACCAAAACGCAGCAGTTGGAAAATAAGCCATCTTCTTTTATTTAACAACACGAAGATGAACACGACACAAAACACTTTAACAAAACAACAAAACGACCGTGAAGCTACTAACGTCGTGCACACACAGGCTACAAACGTTTTAACATAGACAATTACCCACACCCAATGAGAGCCTATGGCTACCCTAAATAAGGCTCCCAATCAGAGACAACCGAAATCAGCTGTCTCTAATTGGGAACTCATTCAGGTAACCATAGACTCTCCTAGACAACTAACCAACATAGACAACGCTAGACATCTACACTCAACACAAAACCATATACTACACCCCATAACCCCTTTACCATATAAACACCCAACACCAACAAAACATAAACATTCCCCATGTCACACCCTGACCTAACTAAAATAATAAAGAAAACAACGAATACTAAGGCCAGGGCGTGACATCATAGGTGAACTGTTACCTGAAGTACTCATAGGAGAACTGTTACCTGAAGTACTCATAGGAGAACTGTTACCTGAAGTACTCATAGGAGAACTGTTACCTGAAGTACTCATAGGAGAACTGTTACCTGAAGTACTCATAGGAGAACTGTTACCTGAAGTACTCATATGAGAACTGTTACCTGAAGTACTCATAGGAGAACTGTTACCTGAAGTACTCATAGGAGAACTGTTACCTGAAGTACTCATAGGAGAACTGTTACCTGAAGTACTCATAGGAGAACTGTTACCTGAAGTACTCATAGGAGAACTGTTACCTGAAGTACTCATAGGAGAACTGTTACCTGAAGTACTCATAGGAGAACTCTTTGAGGGACACGGGGGCCACTCGCTCCACGGTGCCTGTCTCCTTCTGATTGGCTGCCATGATGCTCTTCCTCTGGTCAGGTGACAGGTTAAGAAGACTCTGGAAACATTTTATGTTGACATTTTAGTAATTTAACCTGACTGATAATGATCAGTTTATTGAAATAAGGTAGGTAAAACAATCACAAATCATAATGAATAAAACCTTCTTCAAAATAGCATCATCAATAGCAGTAAGAGGAAAGGAAAGAATCGATTTCTTCAGCCCATATTTCAACTTAGATAGTAAAACAAGAAAATGAGTTCCTACAATGACTTCATTGGTAGGTTTGGTGAGAGTGGGCGGGACAATGCGTCCATACCATGACTTCATTGGTAGGTTTGGTGAGAGTGGGCGGGACAATGTGTTCCTACCATGACTTCATTGGTAGGTTTGGTGAGAGTGGGCGGGACAATGCGTTCATACCATGATTTCATTGGTAGGTTTGGTGAGAGTGGGCGGGACAATGCGTTCATACCATGATTTCATTGGTAGGTTTGGTGAGAGTGGGCGGACCAATGCGTTCATACCATGATTTCATTGGTAGGTTTGGTGAGAGTGGGCGGGACAATGCGTTCATACCATGACTTCATTGGTAGGTTTGTGAGAGTGGGTGGGACAATGTGTTCATACCATGACTTCATTGGTAGGTTTGGTGAGAGTGGGCGGGACAATGTGTTCATACCATGACTTCATTGGTAGGTTTGGTGAGAGTGGGCGGGACAATGTGTTCATACCATGACTTCATTGGTAGGTTTGGTGAGAGTGGGCGGGACAATGTGTTCCTAACATGACTTCATTGGTAGGTTTGGTGAGAGTGGGCGGGACAATGCGTTCATACCATGATTTCATTGGTAGGTTTGGTGAGAGTGGGCGGACCAATGCGTTCATACCATGATTTCATTGGTAGGTTTGGTGAGAGTGGGCGGGACAATGCGTTCATACCATGACTTCATTGGTAGGTTTGTGAGAGTGGGTGGGACAATGTGTTCATACCATGACTTCATTGGTAGGTTTGGTGAGAGTGGGCGGGACAATGTGTTCATACCATGACTTCATTGGTAGGTTTGGTGAGAGTGGGCGGGACAATGTGTTCATACCATGACTTCATTGGTAGGTTTGGTGAGAGTGGGCGGGACAATGTGTTCCTACCATGACTTCATTGGTAGGTTCAGTGAGAGTGGGCAGGACAATGTGTTAATACCATGACTTCATTGGTAGGTTTGGTGAGAGTGGGCAGGACAATGTGTTAATACCATGACTTCATTGGTAGGTTTGTGAGAGTGGGCGGGACAATGTGTTTATACCATGACTTCATTGGTAGGTTTGGTGCGAGTGGGCGGGACAATGTGTTAATACCATGACTTCATTGGTAGGTTTGGTGAGAGTGGGCGGGACAATGCGTCCATACCATGACTTCATTGGTAGGTTTGGTGAGAGTGGGCGGGACAATGTGTTCATACCATGACTTCATTGGTAGGTTTGATGAGAGTGGGCGGGACAATGTGTTCCTACCATGACTTCATTGGTAGGTTTGGTGAGAGTGGGCGGGACAATGCGTTCATACCATGACTTCATTGGTAGGTTTGGTGAGAGTGGGCGGGACAATGTGTTAATACCATGACTTCATTGGTAGGTTTGGTGAGAGTGGGCGGGACAATGTGTTCCTACCATGACTTCATTGGTAGGTTTGGTGAGAGTGGGCGGGACAATGTGTTCCTACCATGACTTCATTGGTAGGTTTGGTGAGAGTGGGCGGGACAATGTGTTCCTACCATGACTTCATTGGTAGGTTTGGTGAGAGTGGGCGGGACAATGTGTTCCTACCATGACTTCATTGGTAGGTTTGGTGAGAGTGGGCAGGACCAGTATAGCGTCGGTGGGTACCGCCCCCGTCTTGCCGGTGCGTTCGTTCTTGCCCTTGATCCAGCCGCGGCCGACAGTCAGCTCGTCGTCTTTAATGAGGACTATCAGCTCTCCTTTCTTAAAGCTCAGGAACGTAGGGTCGTCTATATGAGAGAGAGAGGGAGAGAGAGAGAGAGAGAGAGAGACAGAGAGAGCGAGACAGAGAGAGAGAGAGAGAGAGACAGAGAGAGAGAGAGAGAGAGACAGAGAGAGAGAGAGACAGAGAGAGAGAGACAGAGAGAGAGAGAGAGAGACAGAGAGAGAGAGAGAGAGAGACAGAGAGAGCGAGACAGAGAGAGAGACAGAGAGAGAGAGAGAGACAGAGAGAGAGAGAGAGAGAGAGAGAGAGAGAGAGATTGAGAGAGTGTCATTTCCCCAAATTTGAAACCCTTATTCAAGGTTTCAAAGACCTCTCTGATGAGAGTAGGCTACCCGTCCTGTTGGGGGAGGATGCAGAGAGCTGTGAGTTGGCAGCGCACTACATTGCTGCCTGCCATAAGATGAGGGACATTGTCTGACAAACCAATCAACCTGCACATGTCCTCTACTGTGTGTTTATTGTTATTGTTGAATGTTTGGTTATTTTGACCCTTGGTTATTGTTGTTACAGTTTTAAATGTCCAAAGCTTTGGCAATATGTACATTGTTGTGTCATGCGAATAAAGCAAATTAGAGAGAGACAGAGAGGGAAAGAAGAGAGAGACTGAGGGAAAGAAGAGAGAGAGAGAGACTGAGGGAAAGAAGAGAGAGAGAGACTGAGGGAAAGAAGAGAGAGAGAGAGACTGAGGGAAAGAAGAAAGAGAGAGAGAGAGAAACCACAAAATGGGACAAACACCAAAGTGAGACTCCGCATGCAGAAATATCCTCCGTGTACACCGTAAAACACCAAATAATGCAGAGCAGAGTTAGGCCGATAACCGCTAATGATCAAAATCCAGAAAAGAGCCGTTAAATTCTACAACCACCTAAAAGGAAGCGATTCCCAAACCTTCCATAACAAAGCCATCACCTACAGAGAGATGAACCTGGAGAAGAGTCCCCTAAGCAAGCTGTTCACAAACACAAACACACCCCACAGAGCCCCAGGACAGCAATGAAATTACACCTAACCAAAATCATGAGGAAACTAAAAGATAATTACTTGACACATTGGAAAGAATTAACAAAAAAACAGAGCAAACTAGAATGCTATTTGGCCCTAAACAGAGAGTACAGTGGCAGAATACCTGACCACTGTGACTGACCCAAACTTAAGGAAAGCTTTGACTATGTACAGACTCCGTGAGCATAGCCTTGCTATTGAGAAAGGCCGCCGTAGGCAGACCTGGCTCTCAGGAGAAGACAGGCTATGTGCACACTGCCCACAAAATGAGGTGGAAACTGAGCTGCACTTCCTAACCTCCTGCCAAATGTATGAGCATATTAGAGACACATATTTCCTTCAGATTACACAGACCCACAAAGAATTTGAAAACAAATCCAATTTTGATAAACTCCCATATCTACTGGGTGAAATTCCACAGTGTGCCATCACAGCAGCAAGATGTGTGACCTGTTGCCACAAGAAAAGGGCAACCAGTGAAGAACAAACACCATTGTAAATACAACCCATATTTATGTTGATTTATTTTCCCTTGTGTACTTTAACCATTTGTACATTGTTACAACACTGTATATAGACATAATATGACATTAGAAATGTCTTTATTCTTTTGGAACTTCTGTGAGTGTAATGTTTACTGTTCATTTGTATTGTTTATTTCACTTTTGTATATTATCTACCTCACTTCCTTTGGCAATGTTAACATATGTTTCTCATGCCAATAAAGCCCCTTGAATTGAATTGAGAGAAACCAATGAATATTGGATGAATGAATGAAATGAATAATAAATATAATAATAATAAATAATAATAAATGAAACAAAACAAAGTATGTTCAACATAAAGATGCAATTTTCATATGTTGAAACCAACGCATCTAAAACGTGATTAAATTTAGCTCAAATATAAATGTTTCTAAATCCTTGGTTGGTGTTTGTGTGTTACCTTGGTTGACTTCCTGACTAACCTTGGTTGACTTCCTGCAGGGCCACAGCATACTGAGAGCGCTCCCTCAGTCCTCCCAGGAACATATGCACCAGCTCTGCTATGTCCCCAGCCATCACCGCGTTCAGAGAGAAGTCTCCCTTCAGAGTCAGGAGACTCACAGACTGGCCAAACGTCTTGCCCTCCCTGAGAGGAAGGAGGAGAATCACTCATACTGCTGAAATACACTAGTTGACTCGTAAACGTAGTATCCCAACACATTATTCCAGGGTCGTATTCACTACCCAGCTAACCAGGAACATTGCCAGAACGTTAGCTGAGATTCTGTAGTTAGGGTTTTATCTCACATTAGCATGATAACATCCCCAAAACATACAGATAATGTTTTTGATAACAAAATCTATTTTTATATAAAGAAATAAATAAATAAATACAAATAAATATATCCTTGGAATGTTCTCTTAACATTCACTAAAATGTTGTGCTCAACAACCACCACAGAACATTCCCCAAACGTTCACATTAGGTTTCCAGGTAATGTAATAGCACAATGCACCAGTCATGTTTCCCCAGCAAACCAAAATTGAACCTGTGAAAGTTCCTAGAACATTCATTAGGTTGAGGCAAACGTTCCCATGACACAAAAACTGTCCAACCACTGTGCAGCCTTTGACCTAGCTTCCTGGGCGACGTCCCAAACGACACCTTATTCCCTACATAGCGCACTACGTTTGATCAGAACCTTATGGGGCCCTATAGTAGTGCACTATATAGGGAATAGGGTGTCGTTTGGGACTCACACTCTGCTCCCAACCACTGTGCACCTTAACTGTGAGCTTTAACCTATAGCTTACTGTGCTGTACCTCATGGTGTTGACCCCAGTGACCTCTGGGTAGGAGAGCTGCAGCAGTCTCCTCTCCTTCTCGTCCAGGAAAGTGATGCCTGTCCAGTTGATCGCCACAATGAACTTGTTTTTAGGAAGTGCAGGACCTGGGAATATGCATAATGGGTTAAACCAGCGGAATAAACAGAACGTCTGCTTCCCAACTCTCATCCCGTTCCCTATATAGTCCACTCCTTTTTACCAGAGGCCCATCAGCAGGGAGGGAGAACAAGAGGGAGCGATGCACTAATGTAAACTGGTGGCTAAGCCACTGTCGCTGATCCAAGTTGCACCCTATTCCCTACAGATGTCGGATCTTAATTTGATCACTCTTTTGTAGTGATCCCCCCCCTCCCTTAGCATTCAAATGAGCTTTGTGATTTAGATACGTTCACTGAAAACCTGCTTTCTCTCCATACAGGGGGCATTCGAGCCATTCAGACATTCGCCAGCTATCAAAATCATCTTTCCTCCCTCGCTGGCTTTTAAACGCTGAAAAACCAAACATAATATGAATAAACATTCTAGTGGTACTGTAAGCCTACACCTAAACTATAGCTTACTAAACTATACACCTAAACTATAGCTTACTAAACTATACACCTAAACTATAGCTTACTAAACTATACACCTAAACTATAGCTTACTGTAGCAAAAGTCATTGCAGACACAGGCTTATGATATCAGATGTAAAGACGAGTAGACTTTGAAAATAGTGAGGTAGCCTATGGAATGGAGCACAGTGCTGCATGCCCATGAGGTTCTGAGATCTACAGAATATATTATTGAAAAACAGGACATGTTAAGGTTACGAATCAACTGTCGGAATTGAGTTAACTGGTGGGGGTGGTCTAGTGGTTAGGGCCTCTACCTTCAGTGCCCATATAAACATATAGGCCTACCATGTTGGTGTGGGTTCCAGCCCATATATACATATAGTCTTACCATGGTGGTGTGGGTTCCAGTCCATATATACATATAGTCCTACCATGTTGGTGTGGGTTCCAGCCCATATATACATATAGGCCTACCATGTTGATGTGGGTTCCAGCCCATATATACATATAGTCCTACCATGTTGGTGTGGGTTCCAGCCCATATATACATATAGTCCTACCATGTTGATGTGGGTTCCAGCCCATATATACATATAGTCCTACCATGTTGGTGTGGGTTCCAGCCCATATATACATATAGGCCTACCATGTTGATGTGGGTTCCAGCCCATATATACATATAGTCCTACCATGTTGGTGTGGGTTCCAGCCCATATATACATATAGTCCTACCATGTTGATGTGGGTTCCAGCCCATATATACATATAGTCCTACCATGTTGGTGTGGGTTCCAGCCCATATATACATATAGGCCTACCATGTTGATGTGGGTTCCAGCCCATATATACATATAGTCCTACCATGTTGGTGTGGGTTCCAGCCCATATATACATATAGTCCTACCATGTTGATGTGGGTTCCAGCCCATATATACATATAGTCCTACCATGTTGATGTGGGTTCCAGCCCATATATACATATAGTCCTACCATGTTGGTGTGGGTTCCAGCCCATATATACATATAGTCCTACCATGGTGGTGTGGGTTCCAGCCCATATATACATATAGTCCTACCATGTTGGTGTGGGTTCCAGCCCATATATACATATAGTCCTACCATGTTGATGTGGGTTCCAGCCCATATATACATATAGTCCTACCATGTTGGTGTGGGTTCCAGCCCATATATACATATAGTCCTACCATGGTGGTGTGGGTTCCAGCCCATATATACATATAGTCCTACCATGTTGGTGTGGGTTCCAGCCCATATATACATATAGGCCTACCATGTTGGTGTGGGTTCCAGCCCATATATACATATAGGCCTACCATGTTGGTGTGGGTTCCAGCCCATATATACATATAGGCCTACCATGTTGGTGTGGGTTCCAGCCCATATATACATATAGGCCTACCATGTTGGTGTGGGTTCCAGCCCATATATATATATAGTCCTACCATGTTGATGTGGGTTCCAGCCCATGCCCTTCTGGCACAAATAATTCAATCTCCCCCGATTGGCTTGATTTAGTTACACATTTATTAACCTATGGACAGTCCAGGGATATTTTACTCCTGATCTTTATAAGAAATTCCCATACCAGACACTATTTTAGATGTTCTGATCGATGCCCCTTCCTTTGATTTTACCCCCTAGAGTTGATTTACACAATTTTTTCAATATAGCCAATTTTGACTTGTGGCTGCGGTAACTAGTGAAAACCGTTGTGCCTGTTGTTCAAACACATATATATGCCCTCTCATTGGCTAGAATAGTCATCACCTGATCTTGCCTCCTTCCAACTGCCTTCCAAATTTGAAGACATTTATTTTCATTGTTAATTAAAGTGGTCACTACATTATCTGGTCAAATATAATGGATAATCCGCGACTACATTTATTTTATTTTTTATTTATTTTACCGTTATTTTACCAGGTAAGTTGACTGAGAACACGTTCTCATTTGCAGCAACGACCTGGGGAATAGTTACAGGGGAGAGGAGGGGGATGAATGAGCCAATTGTAAACTGGGGATTATTAGGTGACCATGATGGTTTGAGGGCCAGATTGGGAATTTAGCCAGGACACCGGGGTTAACACCCCTACTCTTACAATAAGTGCCATGGGATCTTTAATGACCTCAGAGAGTCAGGACACCCGTTTAACGTCCCATCCGAAAGACGGCACCCTATACAGGACAGTGTCCCCAATCACTGCCCTGGGGCATTAGGATATTGTTTAGACCAGAGGAAAGAGTGCCTCCTACTGGCCCTCCAACACCACTTCCAGCAGCATCTGGTCTCCCATCCAGGGACTGACCAGGACCAACCCTGCTTAGCTTCAGAAGCAAGCCAGCAGTGGTATGCAGGGTGGTATGCTGCTGGCGAGAGAGAGAGAATAGGCTGCCATTTTGGACACAGCCTAAATATGGCAAACACCCTCATGCCAAGGGTTAAATCTGTGATAAGAAGTATGTGAAGGACGGAGAATTGGGATGCAGCCTGAGATCACTGCATATGGAGAGAACCACGTTTTTTAATTTTTTATATACCTGATAACTTGGCTGCCTCGAAGAACCTGGAGAAGAACATAGGCCACTTCTGACGAGCGTAGTCCACCACCTCGGCCTTGACACCTGCTGCTTTCTGCCTAGAGTTGATATATGGACCCTGGTATATGACAGACAGAGCAGAGGACCATAAGAAGACACTGCACAGTTGGATAGAACATTGTCTCCTCGCCCACAGTAGAGAAGGAAACAATCCTATGAATTCATAAAACTGCTCTCTATCACCTGCAGGGACTTTTAAAAAGGCCTGTTAATAAGTAATATCCAAGGTTCGTTTCATTCTGTTTTCAATTCACCCCGTTTCACGAGGAACATTTCAACTGGAATTCTAGTTTACCTGCTGAATTGAAATGGAATTGACCACAACCCCCATTAATGAGTGATTTAACTCGTGTTTTTTGTGTGAATGTGAATTTTCCAAATGAAACTCAAATGATTCAGTCAACTGACCTGAGCATGGGCAGTGCTGACCATCTGAAGCCATTTGTCCTGAGTCTTGGCCTCCAGAAGAGAAGAGTTAACGCAGTCCTGAACTACTGTCTTAGCGTTGTCAAGACTACAGTCCGATCCATACTGAATGTAGAAGTGTTTTGCTGACAGCTGGACTATATCATCATCCTGGAGAGAATGGAGATTAGAAGAGAAAGGACATTAGTTCAAGATTACGTTTTTTTTTTTTTAACTACTTTTGCCCATTTCTGTTAGAAGTTGAAAATGTGTCACCATCCATTGAACCATTTATTGTTTTTAAAGAAAACTCTGTTTTTGCCGCTGGCTTTCATGAGATTTACACGTGAGCTTGTCAGAGGTGGCGCTTTCGTAAAGTGGTCCTTCGAGCCGGATAAATCAAGACCTCACAGTGATGTTTCACTGTGTATACTAGGTCTGCACCCATTTAGTCTTCTGTTTTCATTGTTTGGTCGACAAAGATTTTTTTTTAGTCGAGCAGTAGCCAATAAAATTAATACCCTGTTTGACACATAATATTCACGCAGCACTTGTTCCTTACCTTCGTTTTCTTGATACCCAGCATTTTCTACAACTAGACAAATGTATTCCACACATCTGACTTCCTGTTTACCTCCTGAGCAACTAGTAAACATTCCCTCCCATTTCGAGTTTGGTCACGTCCTCTGCATCCTTTGCTGTGTCACATGTGTTACAGTATTCAGAGCTTGATATAATCAATTTATTGATGTGATAATGATATGCTATGGGTGAGGTACTATTGGTCACGTGCATGTGATGCATACATGTGTCACGTAGAGAGAGCAAAGGGTTGAGGGAATAAAAATAACACAAATCCTTCCTTAAATCCACTTCTAATCAGTGTAGATGAAGGGGAGGAGACAGGTTAACAAGTGACATCAATAAGGGATCATTAGCATTCACCTGGATTCACCTGGTCAGTCTATGGAAAGAGCGGGTGTTCTTAATGTTTTGTGTACTCAGTGTATATCACGGTAGTTATACTCTGCATCCCAAATGGCCCCTATTCCCTTTATAGTGCCCATAGGGCCCTGGTCAAAAGTAGTGCACTACCCCTATGGGCCCTGGTCATAAGTAGTGCACTACCCCTATGGGCCCTGGTCTAAACTAGCGCACTACCCCTATGGGCCCTGGTCAAAAGTAGCGCACTACCCCTATGGGCCCTGGTCAAAAGTAGCGCACTACCCCTATGGGCCCTGGTCTAAACTAGCGCACTACCCCTATGGGCCCTGGTCAAAAGTAGTGCACTACCCCTATGGGCCCTGGTCAAAAGTAGTGCACTACATAGGGAATAGGGTGGTATGTGGGACGCCGGGCATAGCCAGACAGAGCATTACCTACCTTCTCACACTGCTACTCTACAGACCACGGTAAATGTTCCAAACCTTTGGTTCTTGGAGAGGTACAGCATATGAACCAGTGACATAGATCACTTTACTATCAAGACTTGACTGTGTAGGGTAAGGTTGCCCTAGATGCTAATCTCGGGTCAGTTCTGAATTTTACCCACTTAATTGTGAGAGGTAAGATTGGGGGGGGGGGGGAAGCTGTTCCTAGATCTGTACCTGGGGGGGGGGGGACTTAACCCCAGAGCATTACGTCACCTTGTCACACTGGTACTCTCCGAAGCGTAGTCCCCTGATGATCTGTCTGTAGATGAGGTCTGTGCTGACGGAGTCCTCTTTACAGTCATGCCACGGGGTGAAGATCTCCTTCCTGTAGTAGAGTCTCCAGGGGGCGTGCTGCTCCTGCCCACCCTTCCGTTTCACTTCCTGTTCGCACTGGGAGATGGCGTCCATCACGTGCTCCCGTCCGCTGCCCAGCGACCACACCTGGAGGGGGGGGGGGTGGGACCAACAGACACCTCATTGACATTACACTAAAACACACACCGACACTAAGAACCATGTCACATTGGTCCACCAGACAGCGCCTCAACTCCAAATCGACCCCCAGTCTCTCGTCCCTAGACGCTCCTTTAGATTGGAAGAGGTCAGCAATATGGCCAAAATGTAATCCAACCTATCAGAAGGAGGCAAAGGTGAAGCCGTGCCATATCACCTACACCTTCGGATGTACAGGAGGGCCTAGGGGTCGAATTCAGGGTCTCAAATACTTTTCTGGAAGTAGAGGTCAAGGTAAAACAGGACGGGGGGGCAAAGGTGAAGCCGTGCATGAATCCTACTGATGATATTGCTGCTTACCTTTTCATAGAGAGCCACGTAGAGAGAGAAGCCGAAGGTGTCTTTGAGGGAGACCTTCTCAGAGAGTAACTGGCAGATCTCCTTGGAAGTGGAGGAGGAGTCTACAGGCAGGCTGATGGTACGACTGTCCATCAGGGTCACAGACACCGCAATGGGCTTCTTAGACTTGGTCGCCTGTCAGTCACCACAAACACAGGTCAGAGGTCAAAACGTTGGAGAAGAGAAGAAGCACAGAAAGAACCACAGAAACTGCCACAAACAGGTCCTGATCACCAAACTACCACTAACAGAACCTGATCACCAAACTACCACTAACAGGTCCCAAACTACCACTAACAGGCCCCAAACTACCACTAACAGGCCCTGATCACCAAACTACCACTAACAGGTCCAAAACTACCACTAACAGGCCCTGATCACCAAACTACCACTAACAGGCCCTGATCACCAAACTACCACTAACAGCCCCTGATCACCAAACTACCACTAACAGGTCCTGATCACCAAACTACCACTAACAGGCCCCAAACTACCACTAACAGGTCCTGATCACCAAACTACCACTAACAGGTCCCAAACTACCACTAACAGGTCCCAAACTACCACTAACAGGTCCTGATCACCAAACTACCACTAACAGGTCCCAAACTACCACTAACAGACCCCAAACTACCACTAACAGGTCCTGATCACCAAACTACCACTAACAGGTCCCAAACTACCACTAACAGGCCCCAAACTACCACTAACAGGCCCTGATCACCAAACTACCACTAACAGGTCCTGATCACCAAACTACCACTAACAGGCCCCAAACTACCACTAACAGGCCCCAAACTACCACTAACAGGCCCCAAACTACCACTAACAGGTCCTGATCACCAAACTACCACTAACAGGCCCCAAACTACCACTAACAGACCCCAAACTACCACTAACCGGTCCCAAACTACCACTAACAGACCCCAAAC
Source organism: Salvelinus fontinalis (assembly GCF_029448725.1). NCBI lineage: Eukaryota > Metazoa > Chordata > Actinopteri > Salmoniformes > Salmonidae > Salvelinus > Salvelinus fontinalis. The sequence goes on from NC_074678.1 coordinate 9,042,397, forward strand.
TACCACTAACAGGTCCTGATCACCAAACTACCACTAACAGGCCCCAAACTACCACTAACAGGCCCCAAACTACCACTAACAGGTCCTGATCACCAAACTACCACTAACAGGTCCTGATCACCAAACTACCACTAACAGGCCCTGATCACCAAACTACCACTAACAGGTCCAAAACTACCACTAACAGGCCCTGATCACCAAACTACCACTAACAGGCCCTGATCACCAAACTACCACTAACAGGCCCTGATCACCAAACTACCACTAACAGGCCCCAAACTACCACTAACAGGCCCTGATCACCAAACTATCACTAACAGGCCCTGATCACCAAACTACCACTAACAGGTCCTAATCACCAAACTACCACTAACAGGCCCCAAACTACCACTAACAGGCCCCAAACTACCACTAACAGGCCTTGATCACCAAACTACCACTAACAGGTCCTGATCACCAAACTACCACTAACAGGCCCTGATCCCCAAACTACCACTAACAGGTCCTGATCACCAAACTACCACTAACAGGTCCTGATCACCAAACTACCACTAACAGGTCCCAAACTACCACTAACAGGCCCTGATCACCAAACTACCACTAACAGGCCCTGATCACCAAACTACCACTAACAGGCCCTGATCACCAAACTACCACTAACAGGCCCTGATCCCCAAACTACAACTAACAGGCCCCAAACTACCACTAACAGGCCCTGATCACCAAACTACCACTAACAGGTCCAAAACTACCACTAACAGACCCTGATCACCAAACTACCACTAACAGGCCCCAAACTACCACTAACAGGTCCTGATCACCAAACTACCACTAACAGGTCCCAAACTACCACTAACAGACCCTGATCACCAAACTACCACTAACAGGCCCCAAACTACCACTAACAGGCCCCAAACTACCACTAACAGGTCCCTGATCACTAAACTACCACTAACAGGCCCTGATCACCAAACTACCACTAACAGGTCCTGATCACCAAACTACCACTAACAGGCCCCAAACTACCACTAACAGGCCCTGATCACCAAACTACCACTAACAGGTCCAAAACTACCACTAACAGGCCCTGATCACCAAACTACCACTAACAGGCCCTGATCACCAAACTACCACTAACAGCCCCTGATCACCAAACTACCACTAACAGGCCCCAAACTACCACTAACAGGCCCTGATCACCAAACTATCACTAACAGGCCCTGATCACCAAACTACCACTAACAGGCCCCAAACTACCACTAACAGGTCCTGATCACCAAACTACCACTAACAGGCCCCAAACTACCACTAACAGGCCTTGATCACCAAACTACCACTAACAGGTCCTGATCACCAAACTACCACTAACAGCCCCTGATCACCAAACTACCACTAACAGGCCCTGATCACCAAACTACCACTAACAGGCCCCAAACTACCACTAACAGGCCTTTGATCACCAAACTACCACTAACAGGCCCTGATCACCAAACCACCACTAACAGGCCTTTGATCACCAAACTACCACTAACAGACCCTGATCACCAAACTACCACTAACAGGTCCTGATCACCAAACTACCACTAACAGGCCTCAAACTACCACTAACAGGTCCTGATCACCAAACTACCTCTAACAGGCCCCAAACTACCACTAACAGGTCCTGATCACCAAACTACCACTAACAGGCCTCAAACTACCACTAACAGGCCCTGATCAGCAAACTACCACTAACAGGCCCCAAACTACCACTAACAGGCCCCAAACTACCACTAACAGGCCCCAAACTACCACTAACAGGCCCCAAACTACCACTAACAGGCCCCAAACTACCACTAACAGGCCCCAAACTACCACTAACAGACCCTGATCACCAAACTACCACTAACAGGCCCTGATCACCAAACTACCACTAACAGGCCCCAAACTACCACTAACAGGTCCTGATCACCAAACTACCACTAACAGGTCCTGATCCCCAAACTACCACTAACAGGCCCTGATCACCAAACTACCAATAACAGGTCCTGATCACCAAACTACCACTAACAGGACCCAAACTACCACTAACAGGTCCTGATCACCAAACTACCACTAACAGGCCCCAAACTACCACTAACAGGTCCCTGATCACCAAACTACCACTAACAGGTCCTGATCACCAAACTACCACTAACAGGTCCTGATCACCAAACTACCACTAACAGGCCCCAAACTACCACTAACAGGTCCCAAACTACCACTAACAGGTCCTGATCACCAAACTACCACTAACAGGCCCTGAACTACCACTAACAGGTCCTGATCACCAAACTACCACTAACAGGCCCTGATCACCAAACTACCACTAACAGGCCCTGAACTACCACTAACAGGTCCTGATCACCAAACTACCACTAACAGGCCCTGATCACCAAACTACCACTAACAGGTCCTGATCACCAAACTACCACTAACAGGCCCTGATCACCAAACTACCACTAACAGGCCCCAAACTACCACTAACAGGTCCTGATCACCAAACTACCACTAACAGGCCCTGATCACCAATCTACCACTAACGGGCCCCAAACTACCACTAACAGGTCATGATAACCAAACTACCACTAACAGGCCCTGATCACCAAACTACCACTAACAGGCCCCAAACTACCACTAACAGGCCCTGATCACCAATCTACCACTAACAGGCCCCAAACTACCACTAACAGGCCCTGATCACCAAACTACCACTAACAGACCCCAAACTACCACTAACAGGTCCTGATCACCAAACTACAGCTAACAGGGCCCAAACTACCACTAACAGGCCTTGATCACCAAACTACAGCTAACAGGGCCCAAACTACCACTAACAGGCCTTGATCACCAAACTACCACTAACAGGCCCCAAACTACCACTAACAGACCCTGATCACCAAACTACCACTAACAGGGCCCAAACTACCACTAACAGGCCTTGATCACCAAACTACCACTAACAGGTCCCAAACTACCACTAACAGGCCCTGATCACCAAACTACCACTAACAGGTCCCAAACTACCACTAACAGGCCCCAAACTACCACTAACAGGCCCTGATCACCAATCTACCACTAACAGGCCCCAAACTACCACTAACAGGTCCTGATCACCAAACTACCACTAACAGGCCCTGATCACCAAACTACCACTAACAGGCCCTGATCCCCAAACTACAACTAACAGGACCTGATCACCAAACTACCACTAACAGGCCCCAAACTACCACTAACAGGTCCTGATAACCAAACTACCACTAACAGGCCCTGATCACCAAACTACCACTAACAGGCCCTGATCACCAAACTACCACTAACAGGCCCCAAACTACCACTAACAGGCCCTGATCACCAAACTACCACTAACAGGCCCTGATCACCAAACTACCACTAACAGGTCCCAAACTACCACTAACAGGTCCTGATCACCAAACTACCACTAACAGGCCCTGATCACCAAACTACCACTAACAGGCCCCAAACTACCACTAACAGGTCCTGATCACCAAACTACAGCTAACAGGCCCCAACTACCACTAACAGACCCTGATCACCAAACTACCACTAACAGGCCCCAAACTACCACTAACAGGCCCCAAACTACCACTAACAGACCCTGATCACCAAACTACAGCTAACAGGCCCCAAACTACCACTAACAGACCCTGATCACCAAACTACCACGAACAGGGCCCAAACTACCACTAACAGGCCCTGATCACCAAACTACCACTAACAGGTCCCAAACTACCACTAACAGGCCCCAAACTACCACTAACAGGCCCCAAACTACCACTAACAGGCCCCAAACTACCACTAACAGGCCCTGATCACCAAACTACCACTAACAGGCCCTGATCACCAAACTACCACTAACAGGTCCTGATCACCAAACTACCACTAACAGGCCCCAAACTACCACTAACAGGCCCTGATCACCAAACTACCACTAACAGGCCCTGATCACCAAACTACCACTAACAGGTCCTGATCACCAAACTACCACTAACAGGCCCTGATCACCAAACTACCACTAACAGGCCCTGATCACCAAACTACCACTAACAGGTCCCAAACTACCACTAACAGGCCCTGATCACCAAACTACCACTAACAGGCCCCAAACTACCACTAACAGGTCCCAAACTACCACTAACAGGCCCTGATCACCAAACTACCACTAACAGGTCCCAAACTACCACTAACAGGCCTTGATCACCAAACCACCACTAACAGGTCCTGATCACCAAACTACCACTAACAGGCCCTGATCACCAAACTACCACTAACAGGCCCTGATCACCAAACTACCACTAACAGGTCCCAAACTACCACTAACAGGCCCCAAACTACCACTAACAGGTCCTGATCACCAAACTACCACTAACAGGTCCCTGATCACCAAACTACCACTAACAGGCCCTGATCACCAAACTACCACTAACAGGCCCTGATCACCAAACTACCACTAACAGGTCCTGATCACCAAACTACCACTAACAGGCCCCAAACTACCACTAACAGGTCCCAAACTACCACTAACAGGTCCTGATCACCAAACTACCACTAACAGGCCCCAAACTACCACTAACAGGCCCCAAACTACCACTAACAGGTCCTGATCACCAAACTACCACTAACAGGCCCCAAACTACCACTAACAGGCCCCAAACTACCACTAACAGGTCCCTGATCACCAAACTACCACTAACAGGCCCTGATCACCAAACTACCACTAACAGGCCCCAAACTACCACTAACAGGTCCCAAACTACCACTAACAGGCCCTGATCACCAAACTACCACTAACAGACCCCGATCAACAAATGATTGCACAGTTGATATGCAACTATTGTCAATGGTAGAGGATTTCTGCTTCAATGCCCTGATGGCATATCTAGAACCAGACTACAAGATGTTGAAAATTTGTGACGACCCCGGCCAGAGAAAGTGTACAAAGAACGAGCTCTCCAACATCGTTACGTCTATGTACACGCTGTCATACATCACGAGTCACGAGCAATGAGTCATCGCATTGATGAGAAGTGGGACATGAAGTCCCATGTACTGACCACTGAGAACATGTAGGAGAGGCCCACAGCAGAGAACCCCTAAAACGGCATTAAATACCATTGTTGCTGATTGGGTTGGGGGCAGCAGTAAGTAGGTTATCATTTCAATGTATGAATGCTAAAATAAATGGCTGTTTAAACGTCAAGATTTGAAAAATAAAAAAAATGATATCCCTAGTTCCCTCTCACCTCTAGTTCCAGCCAGCTCGGAGGCTCTCCTCTAACCCCATTGGCTACGGTGCGTCTCAGTCTCTTGGCACAGTAGGGGGCGTAGCCCATCGGGCCGAAGCGGATAAAGCTCTGGAGGAACTGTAGGAAGGGAGAGAGAGTGAGTGATCAGTCAATGTAGGACCTTATTGATCTAGACTATATAATGCATGGGTCAATTCAGAGTTATGATAAGCATGGGTCAATTCAGAGTTGTGATAAGCATGGGTCCATTCAGAGTTGTGATAAGCATGGGTCCATTCAGAGTTGTGATAAGCATGGGTCCATTCAGAGTTGTGATAAGCATGGGTCCATTCAGAGTTGTGATAAGCATGGGTCCATTCAGAGTTGTGATAAGCATGGGTCCATTCAGAGTTGTGATAAGCATGGGTCCATTCAGAGTTGTGATAAGCATGGGTCCATTCAGAGTTGTGATAAGCATGGGTCCATTTAGAGTTATGATAAGCATGGGTCCATTCAGAGTTGTGATAAGCATGGGTCCATTCAGAGTTGTGATAAGCATGGGTCCATTTAGAGTTGTGATAAGCATGGGTCCATTTAGAGTTGTGATAAGCATGGGTCCATTCAGAGTTGTGATAAGCATGGGTCCATTTAGAGTTGTGATAAGCATGGGTCCATTCAGAGTTGTGATAAGCATGGGTCCATTCAGAGTTGTGATAAGCATGGGTCCATTCAGAGTTGTGATAAGCATGGGTCCACTTAGAGTTGTGATAAGCATTGGTCCATTCAGAGTTGTGATAAGCATTGGCCCATTCAGAGTTGTGATAAGCATGGGTCCATTCAGAGTTGTGATAAGCATGGGTCCATTCAGAGTTGTGATAAGCATGGGTCCATTCAGAGTTGTGATAAGCATTGGTCCATTCAGAGTTGTGATAAGCATTGGTCCATTCAGAGTTGTGATAAGCATTGGCCCATTCAGAGTTGTGATAAGCATTGGTCCATTCAGAGTTGTGATAAGCATTGGTCCATTCAGAGTTGTGATAAGCATGGGTCCATTCAGAGTTGTGATAAGCATTGGTCCATTCAGAGTTGTGATAAGCATGGGTCCATTTAGATTTGTGATAAGCATTGGTCCATTTAGAGTTGTGATAAGCATGGGTCCATTTAGAGTTGTGATAAGCATGGGTCCATTCAGAGTTGTGATAAGCATTGGTCCATTCAGAGTTATGATAAGCATGGGTCCATTCAGAGTTGTGATAAGCATGGGTCCATTTAGAGTTGTGATAAGCATTGGTCCATTCAGAGTTGTGATAAGCATGGGTCCATTCAGAGTTGTGATAAGCATGGGTCCATTCAGAGTTGTGATAAGCATGGGTCCATTCAGAGTTATGATAAGCATGGGTCCACTTAGAGTTGTGATAAGCATGGGCAACTCATACTTTGCGTAAATCATTCACTAACCTGGTTTCCATCCAACCTTTTTAATTTAAGCGAGTAAATTACAAATTGGATAAAAACAAAGTCACGACGTGCCTGATGGCTGTAAACTTTCCAACCAAATGTCACGACGTGCCTGATGGCTGTAAACTTTCCAACCAAATGTCACGACGTGCCTGATGGCTGTAAACTTTCCAACCAAATGTCTCGACGTGCCTGATGGCTGTAAACTTTCCAACCAAATGTCACGACGTGCCTGATGGCTGTAAACTTTCCAACCAAAAGTCACGACGTGCCTGATGGCTGTAAACTTTCCAACCAAATGTCACGACGTGCCTGATGGCTGTAAACTTTCCAACCAAATGTCACGACGTGCCTGATGGCTGTAAACTTTCCAACCAATTGTCATGACGTGCCTGATGTTTGTAAACTTTCCAACCAAATGTCACGACGTGCCTGATGTCTGTAAACTTTCCAACCAAATGTCACGACGTGCCTGATGGCTGTAAACTTTCCAACCAAAAGTCACGACGTGCCTGATGGCTGTAAACTTTCCAACCAAATGTCACGACGTGCCTGATGGCTGTAAACTTTCCAACCAAATGTCACGACGTGCCTGATGGCTGTAAACTTTCCAACCAAATGTCACGACGTGCCTGACGGCTGTAAACTTTCCAACCAAAAGTCACGACGTGCCTGATGGCTGTAAACTTTCCAACCAAATGTCACGACGTGCCTGATGGCTGTAAACTTTCCAACCAAATGTCGACATAACACGCTAGACAAGGTGAGATATTTTAGTGTCGGTAGAATTAGTAATGCGAGAAGTGGCGGTGGAAACGGCTTTATGCAGAAATATTGATATAATAACCATCATGTGGAAGTAAAGTTGGAGTCACGTGATGATATATTGTGTGCTCCTCCCACTACGACTCGGGAAAGCATGCAGTTTATTAGGCTACAGATGAAACGAGTTCTGATCAACTTCACAGGGAGGTGAAAGGTCACGGTGACGAGCTTGATGCTCCTTTCCAATAAGTATCGAGGGTCTTATTCTGGTGATGATCGATGTTGGGCTGCCGTTTAACTAATGTAACCATTCTCACTTTTTTTGTCCATCATAATCTCATCATTTAGGCTAGCCTACCCGCACTGAATATCTGCAAGGTGTTGGCTAGAACGCAGTGCCAAGACAAGAGTGGGCATATTCGCTATATAACTAAATGTTTCTTCGGACAAATCCATCAGCAGATTCTGAAAAAGCGATGGAAACCCATTTAACTTGTATTTTATTTACGGAACTTAACCGTAAAAGTAATTTTTATGTGCACTACGTCATCACGCACAGCCTTTTATCTGCAAGGACAGGAGGGAGGACCTACCTTGATGAAGCGTTCAGTGGGGGGGAAGATCCCCAGACAGGAGGGAGGACCTACCTTGATGAAGCGTTCAGTGGGGGGGAAGATCCCCAGACAGGAGGGAGGACCTACCTTGATAAAGCGTTCAGTGGGGGGGAAGATCCCCAGACAGATGGACAGAAGGATCCAACCTCGGTAGAAACTACTGCGGTTCCCGTTCTCCTGCAGCTGCTTACAGATCTGACAATAGATCTCATCTCTACATGGAGAAAACAGAGGAACAGAGGGAGGAGAGAGGGAGAGGAAATAGGTTAAAGAGAGAGGGTGAGGATAGAGAGGGCAAAGAGAGAGGGAGAGGAAAGAGTGGGAGAGGAAAGAGAGGGAGAGGAAAGAGAGAGGGAGAGGATAGAGAGATTTATAGAGAGAGGAGAGAGAGAGGGAGAGGAAAGAGAGAGGGAGAGGAAAGAGAGGGAGAGGAAAGAGAGGGAGAGGATAGAGAGAGGTTGAGGAAAGAGAGAGGGAGAGGAAAGCGAAAGGGAGAGGCAAGAGAGAGGGAGAGGGAGAGGCAAGAGAGAGGTTGAGGAAAGAGAGAGGGAGAGGAAAGCGAAAGGGAGAGGCAAGAGAGAGGTTGAGGAAAGAGAGGGAGAGGAAAGCGAAAGGGAGAGGCAAGAGAGAGGGAGAGGCAAGAGAGAGGGAGAGGGAGAGGAAAGTGAGAGGGAGAGGCAAGAGAGAGGGAGAGGCAAGAGAGAGGGAGAGGCAAGAGAGAGGGAGAGGCAAGAGAGAGGGAGAGGAAAGAGAGAGGGAGAGGAAAGAGAGAGGGAGAGGACAAAGAGAGGGAGAGGAAAGAGAGAGGGAGAGGAAAGAGAGAGGGAGAGGCAAGAGAGAGGGAGAGGAAAGAGAGAGGGAGAGGCAAGAGAGAGGGAGAGGAAAGAGAGAGGGAGAGGACAGAGAGAGGGAGAGGGAAGAGAGAGGTTGAGGCAAGAGAGAGGGAGAGGACAGAGAGAGGGATAGGGAAGAGAGAGGTTGAGGCAAGAGAGAGGGAGAGGATAGAGAGAGGGAGAGGACAGAAAGAGGGAGAGGGGAGAGAGAGGTTGAGGAAAGAGAGAGGGAGAGGATAGAGAGAGGGAGAGGAAAGAGAGGGCAAAGAGCAGCCAGAGCCACAGCTGAGCCACACACCTGAGGTCTCTTCTGACGATGGCGTAACCCACGATGACGTGCAGCTTTTCCAGAGCAGTCATTGGCCGGTCGAGGGTGGGTCCCTCTCCTACCAGTATCTCGTCCTCCTCACTGATGGTTTGCACAGTGGGCGGCTTGGAAACCTCTTCTCCTTCCTCTGACTGGGGGACACAACACCATCATAAAGATGACTCTATTGTTTCATGCCGCCTCTCTGACCTCGAGGCTACCCGGCTGTCGCCACATGTTAATGTTGGTCTAGATATTGTGGACACTGTTGTGGTTTTACTGGGCCTCTTGATCTGTGCTCAGTTTTAGTCCTAAATGGCACCCTATTCCCTATATAGTGCACTACTTTTGACAAGGACCCTATTGCACCCTATTCCCTATATAGTGCACTACTTTTGACAAGGACCCTATGGCACCCTATTCCCTATATAGTGCACTACTTTTGACAAGGACCCTATGGCACCCTATTCCCTATATAGTGCACTATTGACAAGGGCCAAATAGTGCACTATATAGGCAATAGGGTGCCATTTCAGACCCAGTTCTCAGTCTCACCTCCTCCTGGATGATAGAAGGTTTCCTCATGCCCCTAGAGGGAGAGGCTGGGACCTCCCCAGGGATGGAAGAGGTCTTTCTGCCCCCACTCAGCATGTTGGTGAACGTAGAACCCTTCCTGGCTCGGGGCGTCGCGTCTACAGCCGAGGAACCCTTCCGGTTCAGTATCACCTGAGGACCACAAGGGAAGTAAACGGTCAGGCTTTATTGGGGTGGTTTCCCGGACACAGATTACGCTTAGTCCTGGTGTAAAAAAAAAAAAAAGGCCATTCCTTTCAGCCAATCAGCGTGCCAAAAATGGACGTTTGGACTGTGGGCCCTCCAGGTCAGAGGTTATAATTGTCAACAGATGAAGAAACGTATCAGTGTGTGTGTGTGTGTGTGTGTGTGTGTGTGTGTGTGTGTGTGTGTGTGTGTGTGTGTGTGTGTGTGTGCGTGTGTGCGCGTGTGTGTGTGTGTGTGTGACCTAGAGAATAAAGCTCTGTAAATCACCTCGTCGGGCTTGGCAGACGCCTTGCGGTTCCGGGACAGCAGGTCCGTAAAGGTGGAACCCTTCCTCCCTTTAGAAGCGGGTTCCTCTGGTACTGTGGAGACCTTGCGGTTTTTCTGGTTCCTCAGAACCCTCTATAAAATACATGAATTCATTAACCTTATAGTGGAGACATGATCAAAGGAGAACATTCACTGAAACTGCAGAGAAAAAGAGTAGAAATATTAAATAAAAATGCCGTTCATCATTCTGCTGTTTTTCTTGTCCTACTTGGGCTAATCCCAGTGGTACCCACCTGATCCAGGCCCACCATGTGGCTCAGCCTCCTGTCCTGTCTCAAGGCCAGGTCCTGATCCAGGGAGCTGTTAACCATGTTTGACCCCCTGAGGCCCCTGGCCCCCTGGCCCTGCACCAGCTTGGGCTCCGGCAGGTCCCCTATGAACCTCAGGATGATCCACCAGACTGTCATGGAGGCCTGTAGAGAGAGAGAGAGACAACACATCGATGGATTGACTATTTATTTTTCTGTGAACAATTTTTTATTTAAACGTTTTTATTAATGTTCATCAAACAGATGATCGCAGTCAAAAAAAAAGGAAGAAGTTAAAGTAAGTGAAACATACAGTATTTACTGTTATTAAATAATGGGTTATTTTAAGAAACATTGAAAGCTGGGTTCAGGAAAGCCTCCGAAAGTGTGAGGATTATAAAAGACTATGAGTTCAAAAAACCTTTTGATTTCACAACAATGAAGGACACTGTGACGGCACAGACAGTTTTATTCAATGTACCGGTCACTTCGACAAGGCGAACTCTGTGCCAAGATGGTGGTTCTATTGGGTAGGGTTTTGCTGAACTCTCTCATAAAAATATATATTTTTTTAAAAATGGGATTTACCACAACATCTCCTTCGTCTTCGTGGTAGAGCAGTGGCTGTCTGAGCCTCTGGCGGATGTGTGTTGGCGTGGCAGCGCCCTGGAAGTACATCGAGGCAAACTTGGAGAAGGAATACTCATCCAGGTCGTCGTAGTCCTCCTCGGGGATGTCCTCTACCATGGGCAGGTCGTCCAGATCCACCTCCTCTGGTCTGGTCCTCTCTCCCTGCTTCTCCAGGTCCTGAAGAAGAAGAAACAGAGATGATGGATATTGTGACTGTGAGGTCTCGTGAGGTCCTTGACAAAAACAGAATGTGGTTTAACAAGGCTATGGGACTGTAGCATGGTATTACAAGGGTTGGAAGCATCATCAAAGGGGGATGGACCACAGAGTAAAACAATCTAGAGGGTGCACTTGGGGACAAAAAGACTGTGATAACAAAGCAACATTTGAAAGCAGCACCTCTAGTTTGCTAAATCTGTAGGTTGGACTCATCAACCCTTCAGGGATGCTACAGTATTTTACCACAAAGCATCTTACTACATCTATTATAGAGGTCCTTATTAACCTTGAATCCAGCAGGAGCTTGTCCCTCCTGCCCTCCCACCATATTGGGCAGGAACCCGAAGATGTCGTCCACCATTTCCTGTGCTGTGATTGATTCTGATTGGGTGCTGGCCTCCTTCTCTTTCTTCTGCCGGAGCACCTGGTCTAAACGTCTTTGCCTCTCCAGGGCCGCCAACTCTTCCTCACGACGCTCCTTAGCGGACAGGAACATCTAGGATGAACAGGAGTTCAGAAACACAGTCAATAACTGATGAATGAGTCACTTAGTTAGATTTAATTATTGATTGATTAAATCAATCAATCAAGTTTCTCCTCACGATGCTGATCAGAAATAAATCAAACAGTCAGTTATTAAGCGATCAATCCATCAAATGTATTTATGAAGCCCTTTTACAACAACAGTTGTCGCAAAGTGTTTTAAAGTAACCCTGCCTAGACCCCCCAAAGAGCAAGAACATACCTAACAGAGTGACTACATTTATTATCAAGAAATACACACTATACAGTGAACATGTCATCTTGAAAAGGTGAGGGAGGAAGAGAGCTTATCTTACGTCTCTCTTCATCTTTTTCACTTGTTTCCTAGCCAGCATTCCCCTGGAGTTAGCCTGCAAGAGGATCACCGCTTGCCTCTTCCTCTGCCACTCCTTCCTGGCCAGGTACCCCCGTGTCTGTGCCTGTAGCCGGACCGCAGCAGCCCTCTCCTGCTGGTAATGGTGCTGAAGCTGGCGGGCTCGGGCCTTCGCCTGCAGACGAGCAAAACCCAGCTGGACCTGGAGGAGAGAAGGCCATAAACACGTTGTCTGTTTTATTCTAACAGGTTTTGACTACGCATATGTTTCCTGTTAAACGTTCTTAACAGTCTTGTAATATGTTTTCGGTACGTTTATGTTCGTCATTATATATTTTCTTGGATCTCTATATGGAAGACGTTAACAGCCGGTAACTCACGACTCTGTAGAGCTTTCGGCCTTTGTATCCTCTCCAGTTTTTCTGAAGGACCAGCGCAGAGGACTTCTGTCTCAGGAACTGTCTCCTGCAGGGTAACATATAGAAGACAAAGACATCTCAATGGACTGTCACATCACAAGACTACAATAGCCTACATCCACAGCGGCACCCCTATTCCCTATATAATGCATTACTTTTGACCAGGGGTCATATGGCTCTATGTAGAGTTTATGTAGAGTTGCTTGGCCCTATATCATACCGATGTTTGTAGCCTCGCAGGACCCTCTGTATCAGAAGGGCTTTCTCATTCAACTCCTTCATTCTCTCCAGCTCCAGCATAGTGTCATGGAAGTCCTGAGATTAGAGGATTGGAAAGCTCAATCAATCAATTAATCAATCCATCCATCCATCTACCCATCAATCAATCAATCCATCCATCCTACCATCCATCCATCTTACCATCCATCCATCATACCGTCCATCCATCCTACCATCCATCCATCCATCCTACCATCCATCCTAGTATCCATCCTACCATCCATCCTAGCATCTATCCTAGCATCCATCCATCCTAGCATCCATCCATCCTAGCATCCATCCATCCTAGCATCCATCCATCCATCCATCCATCCATTCTACCATCCATCCATTCTACCATCCATCCATTCTACCATCCATCCTACCACACAACCAACCATCCTACCATCCATCCTACCATCCAACCATCCATCCTACCATCCATTCATTCTACCATCCATCCATCCATCCTAGCATCCATCCATCCATCCATCAACCACTCCTTCATTCTTTAAACCTGGAACCTGGACAACCATACTATTTAGAGATTAGAGTTATCTGTGAGAGGTCAGCAGAAATGGATGGTTACCTTCAGAAATATCTTTGTCTTGCCAGTCTTCCAGTCACCATCTTGTCCAGCAAGAACAGTCTCACAGATCCATTCAGCGCATTTCTGTGGAGATTCCTGGGAAAAATATACATTTTCTTTACATGCCACGTTATGAAGCTAATTGGCGATCATATTTAATATCACAATACTAATAACAACAATAACCATAACAACAACAATAACAACAATAATAATAATAATAATAACAATAATACTATTCATTTCGTAAATAATCTCAAATCGCTGTAAAACCTCACTAGGGTAGGGGGCAGCATTCGGAATTTTGGATGAAAAGCGTGCCCAAAGTAAACTGCCTGCTACTCAGGCCCAGGAGCTAGGATATACATATAGAAAACACTCTAAAGTTCGCAAAATGGTTAAAATAATGTCTGTGAGTATAACAGAACTGATATGGCAGGCGAAAACCTGAGGAAAATCCATCCAGGAAGTACTATTATTTTGAAAGGCTGTTTTTCCATTGAAAGCCTATCCACCATACAAAGACTTAGGACCCAGTTCGCGACCTCTGTGGCTTCCTCTACATGTGGCCAGTCTTTAGGCATTGTTTCAGGCTTTTACTCTGAAAAATGAGGGAGATACAGCACTTTTCGATGAGTGGACAGTGGAAATTTCCAGACATGAGTCCAGCGCCTGATCGGGAGAGCACCTTTCTTGTTTCTCCTTTCCGATTGACGAAGCTTTTGTCCAATTGAAATATTATTGATTATTTATGACAAAAACAATCTGAGGATTGATTTTAAACATCGTTTGACATGTTTCTACGAACGTTTCTGGTACTTTTTAGATTTTTCATCTGTCTGTTGTGACCGCGCTTTGCTCCAATGGATTGCTGAAGAAAACGCACCAACAAAACTAAATATACCAACAAAACAGAGGTTTTTGGACATAAAGAGGGACTTTATCGAACAAAACGCGCCAACAAAACTAAATATACCAACAAAACTAAATATACCAACAAAACTAAATATACCAACAAAACTGAATATAAAGACGAACTTTATCGAACAAAACGCGCCAACAAAACAGAGGTTTTTGAATTGACGAACTTTATCGAACAAAACGCACCAACAAAACTAAGATTTTTGAATTGACGAACTTTATCGAACAAAACAAACATTTATTGTGTAACATGGAGTCTTGGGAGTGCAACCATATGAAGATCATCAAAGGTAAGGGATACATTTTATCGCTATTTCTGACTTTTGTTACTCCTCTTCTTGGCTGCTAACTGTTTGTAATGATTTATCTGCTGGGCGCTGTTCTCAGATAATCGCATGGTTTGCTTTCGCCGTAAAGCCTTTTTGAAATCTGACACCGTAGTTGGATTAACAAGAAGTGTATCTTTAAACCCATGTATAACCCTTGTATGTTTCATGAATTTTTATAATTAATATTTCTGTTTTTGAATTTGGCGCTATGCAATTTCACTGGAATCTAGCGTCCCACACCCCCTAGTGAGGGTAAACAACAAACACGGTTTCTGTGGTTGAGCCACAAGATGGAGCAAAGTTGCAGTGACGCAATGAACAACAACAATATCAACAACAACAATATCAACAACAACAATATCAACAACAACAATATCAACAGCAACATTTCTTCTCACCACTTTGGGGTCACAGAGGCTGCTTTTGAGAAGCACGCGGTATCGCTCCAGGAACTCATCGAAGGTGTAGCGGATAGGATAGCCAGCCTTCCTGATCTTGATGGTCTCCATCATCCCAGAGTAACGCAGCTGACGCATGCACAGATCCCTGTCAAACAGCTAAAACAGGGAAGCAGACACAGATCCCTGTCAAACAGCTGAAACAGGGAAGCAAACACAGATCCCTGTCAAACAGCTAAAACAGGGAAGCAAACACAGATCCCTGTCAAACAGCTGAAACGGGGAAGCAAACACAGATCCCTGTCAAACAGCTAAAACAGGGAAGCATACACAGATCCCTGTCAAACAGCTAAAACAGGGAAGCAAACACAGATCCCTGTCAAACAGCTAAAACAGGGAAGCATACACAGATCCCTGTCAAACAGCTAAAACAGGGAAGCAAACACAGATCCCTGTCAAACAGCTAAAACAGGGAAGCATACACAGATCCCCGTCAAACAGCTAAAACAGGGAAGCAAACACAGATCCCTGTCAAACAGCTAAAACAGGGAAGCAAACACAGATCCCTGTCAAACAGCTAAAACAGGGAAGCAAACACAGATCCCTGTCAAACAGCTAAAACAGGGAAGCAAACACAGATCCCTGTCAAACAGCTAAAACAGGGAAGCATACCCAGATCCCTGTCAAACAGCTAAAACAGGGAAGCAGACACAGATCCCTGTCAAACAGCTGAAACAGGGAAGCAAACACAGATCCCTGTCAAACAGCTAAAACGGGGAAGCAAACACAGATCCCTGTCAAACAGCTAAAACAGGGAAGCAAACACAGATCCCTGTCAAACAGCTAAAACAGGGAAGCAAACACAGATCCCTGTCAAACAGCTAAAACAGGGAAGCAAACACAGATCCCTGTCAAACAGCTAAAACAGGGAAGCAAACACAGATCCCTGTCAAACAGCTAAAACAGGGAAGCAAACACAGATCCCTGTCAAACAGCTGAAACAGGGAAGCAAACACAGATCCCTGTCAAACAGCTAAAACAGGGAAGCATACACAGATCTCTGTCAAACAGCTAAAACAGGGAAGCAAACATAGATCCCTGTCAAACAGCTAAAACAGGGAAGCAGAAACAGATCCCTGTCAAACAGCTAAAACGGGGAAGCATACACAGATCCCTGTCAAACAGCTAAAACAGGGAAGCAAACACAGATCCCTGTCAAACAGCTAAAACAGGGAAGCAGAAACAGATCCCTGTCAAACAGCTAAAACGGGGAAGCAAACACAGATCCCTGTCAAACAGCTAAAACAGGGAAGCCTACAGTCCATCTTTAGGCCAGTGGGATGGTCTCATAGGAGAAGCAGTTTGAGATAAAAATGGATGTTAAAGTAACTATCAATTTTGTCCAGATTTCTATGAAATATGACCAATATTTAATTATTACGATATGAGTGAAATATGGTAATTGAGTATGTTCAAAAGCAGCTTTTCTGTGTTGGAATGGTGTGGTTGTACCCCAACAACATAACGGTGTGGTCGTACCCCAACAACAGAACGGTGTGGTCGTACCCCAACAACAGAACGGTGTGGTCGTACCCCAACAACAGAATGGTGTGGTCGTACCCCAACAACAGAATGGTGTGGTCGTACCCCAACAACAGAATGGTGTGGTCGTACCCCAACAACAGAATGGTGTGGTCGTACCCCAACAACAGAATGGTGTGGTCGTACCCCAGCAACAGAATGGTGTGGGCGTACCCCAACAACAGAATGGTGTGGTCGTACCCCAGCAACAGAATGGTGTGGTCGTACCCCAGCAACAGAATGGTGTGGTCGTACCCCAACAACAGAATGGTGTGGTCGTACCCCAACAACAGAATGGTGTGGTCGTACCCCAACAACAGAATGGTGTGGTCGTACCCCAACAACAGAATGGTGTGGACGTACCCTAACAACAGAATGGTGTGGACGTACCCTAACAACAGAATGGTGAGGATGTACCCCAACAACAGAAAGGTGTGGTTTGTACCCCAACAACAGAAAGGTGTGGTTTGTACCCCAACAACAGAAAGGTGTGGGCGTACCCCAACAACAGAATGGTGTGGTCGTACCCCAACAACAGAATGGTGTGGACGTACCCCAGCAACAGAATGGTGTAGGTCGTACCCCAACAACAGAAAGGTGTGGGCGTACCCCAACAACAGAATGGTGTGGTCGTACCCCAACAACAGAATGGTGTGGGCGTACCCCAACAACAGAATGGTGTGGTCGTACCCCAGCAACAGAATGGTGTGGTCGTACCCCAGCAACAGAATGGTGTGGTCGTACCCCAACAACAGAATGGTGTGGTCGTACCCCAACAACAGAATGGTGTGGGCGTACCCCAACAACAGAATGGTGTGGTCGTACCCCAGCAACAGAATGGTGTGGTCGTACCCCAGCAACAGAATGGTGTGGTCGTACCCCAACAACAGAATGGTGTGGTTGTACTCCAGCAACAGAATGGTGTGGTCGTACCCCAACAACAGAATGGTGTGGTCGTACCCCAACAACAGAATGGTGTGGTCGTACCCCAGCAACAGAATGGTGTGGTCGTACCCCAACAACAGAATGGTGTGGTCGTACCCCAACAACAGAATGGTGTGGACGTTCCCTAACAACAGAATGGTGTGGATGTACCCCAACAACAGAAAGGTGTGGTTTGTACCCCAACAACAGAAAGGTGTGGGCGTACCCCAACAACAGAAAGGTGTGGGCGTACCCCAACAACAGAATGGTGTGGTCGTACCCCAACAACAGAATGGTGTGGTCGTACCCCAACAACAGAATGGTGTGGACGTACCCTAACAACAGAATGGTGTGGATGTACCCCAACAACAGAAAGGTGTGGTTTGTACCCCAACAACAGAAAGGTGTGGGCGTACCCCAACAACAGAAAGGTGTGGGCGTACCCCAACAACAGAATGGTGTGGTCGTACCCCAACAACAGAATGGTGTGGACGTACCCCAGCAACAGAATGGTGTAGGTCGTACCCCAACAACAGAAAGGTGTGGGCGTACCCCAACAACAGAATGGTGTGGGCATATAATGGTCATTAAAAATATTAATGTGAGTAGACCGTTGATTGGCCAGCTCAGCCAATGAGCCAACATGACATCATGTTCTATGATGAAATTTTTGAAAACAGTCTGTTTGAGATACAAGTTTGAGGTGTGGATTTAGGAGTCTTTTTTTCTCCAATTTATGCTTTGGCCAGAAATACAAGTATAGGATGAGTCGACAACCTTATTTGGGTATGAGTTAAGAGAATATGAACTTTTAAAAGTGTGATTTTTTTTTTTACTGGACAGTTACTATGAGTGACAAACATTTCAAAACATCTGTCATAGTTTATTAAGGTGACCGTATTAAAACCACATAAATACATATTATCCCTAATTGAATAGGACTTCTGACATACCATAGGCTTCTTGAAGTCGTTGGGTTTGATGCAGCGTATGAAGTAGGGCTGGCAGACTGTCAGGGTCTTCATCAGGGCGTCTAGGGACTGACGGAACTGGCCACTCAACGTAGGAGCACGCTTCTTGGTATCCACCGTTTGCTGCTGTAGAGAAAGAAAGAGAGTGAAATATATCAAGACAGAAATATATACAGTATACAGAATATACACTACCAGTCAAATGTTTGGACACACCTACTCATTCCAGGGTTTTTCTTTATTTTTACTATTTTCTACATTGTAGAATAATAGTGAAGACATCACAACTATGAAATAACACAGATGGAATCATGGAGTAACCAAAAATAAGTGTTAAACAAATCAAAATATATTTTAGATTTTAGATTCTTCAAAGTAGCCACTCTTTGCCTTGATGACAGCTTTGCACACTCTTGGCATTCTCTCAACCAGCTTCATGAGGTAGTCACCTGGAATGCATTTCAATTAGCAGGTGTGCCTTGTTAAAAGTTCATTTGTGGAATTTCTTTCCTTCTTAATGTGTTTGAGCTAATCAGTTGTGTCGTGACAAGGTAGGGCTGGTATACAGAAGATAGACCTATTTGGTAAAAGACCAAGTCCATATTATGGCAAGAACAGCTCAAACAAGGAAAGAGAAATGACAGTCCATCATTACTTTAAGACATGAAGGTCAGTCAATACGAAACATTTCAAGAACTTTGAAAGTTTCTTCAAGTGCAGTCGCAAAAACCATCAAGAGCTATGATGAAACTGGACCGCCACAGGGAAGGAAGACCCAGAGTTACCTCTGCTGCAAAGGATAAGATCATAGCAGTTTACTAACTGCAACCTCAGATTGCAGCCCAAATAAATGCTTCACAGAGTTCAAGTAACAGACACATCTCAACATCAACTGTTCAGAGGAGGCTGCGTGAATCAGGCCTTCATGGTCAAATTGCTGCAAAGAAACCACCACTAAAGGACACCAATAATAAGAAGAGACTTACTTGGGCCAAGAAACACGAGCAATGAACATCAGACCAGTGAAAATCTGTCCTTTTGGTTCCAACTGCCGTGTCTTTGTGAGACGCAGAGTAGGTGAATGGATGATCTCCGCATGTGTGGTTCCCACCTTGAAGCATGGAGGAGGAGGTGTGATGGTGTGGGGTTGCTTTGCTGGTGACACTGCCTGTGATTTATTTAGAATTTAAGGCACACTTAACCAGCATGGCTACCACAGCATTCTGCAGTGATACGCCATCCCATCTGGTTTGCGCTTAGTGGGACTATCATTTGTTTTTCAAGAGGACAATGACCGAACACACCTCCAGGCTGTGTAAGGGCTATTTGACCAAGAATGAGAGTGATGGAGTGCTGCATGAGATGACCTGGCTTCCAAAATCACCTGACCTCAATCCAATTGAGTGCTGCATCAGATGACCTGGCTTCCAAAATCACCTGACCTCAACCCAATTGAGATGCTTGCGATGAGTTGGACAGCAGAGTGAAGGAAAAGCCGCCAACAAGTGCTCAGCATATGTGGGAATTCCTTCAAGACTGTTGGAAAAGCATTCCAGGTGAAGCTGGTTGAGAGAATGCCATGAGTGTCTAAAGCTGTCATCAAGGCAAAGAGTGGCTACTTTGAAGAATCTAAAATCTAAAATCTATTATTATTTGTTTAGCACTTTTTTGGTTACTACGAGAGAGAGAGAGAAACAGAGAGACAGCAACAGAGAGACAGAGAGAGAGACAGAGACAGAGAGACAGAGTGTATTCTTATGCTACTGTATCGGAGTGACTCTAAAATGTAGTTATTTTAAAGCAAATTTCCTGCAATTCTACATGTTTACCATGAGGCTGAGATTATATATATTTTTTACAGTTTTAAAGCTAGTTTCCTGCAACTCTACACATTTTGTGATGGGACTGAGAGAAAATATGCAGATTAAAAGCACATTTCCTGCAATTCTACACATTTTGTCATGGCTGAGAGAAACTATGCAGTTTAAAAGCATATTTCCTGCCATTCTACACATTTTGTCATGGGCTGAGGGAAAATATGCAGTTTTAAAGCTAATTTCCTGCAATTATACACATTTTGTCATGTGCTGAGGGAAAACGTGCAGTTTTAAAGCAAATTTTCTGCAATTCTACACATTTTGTCATGGGGCTGAGAGAAAATATGCAGTTCAAATGCAAATGTCCTGCAATTCTACACATGATGCCATGTTCTTATGCTACTGTATCTGAGTGACTCAAACATGAAACAAAATCAAATGGTGGCCCCATGTCATGACATTTTGGGGATTTTTGATTCTCCCTGACTGTCTAGTTTTTATTTGGGGGATTGTATATTTATATATATATATATATATATATATATATATATATATATATATATATATATATATATATATATATATATATATATATATATATATATATATATACATACATATATATAGCTCCATTATCCTTTCTACATACTTTATAACTGGTTTTAGTCGTTGAAGTTTACACTGAAAACAATCGATATAGGAAAAACAATGAAGCAGCTTTGACCGCTGGGTATCTGTGTTATATAGAAGCTGCTCCAGGGTTTCCCAGGCCTCTTTCCACGGGGTTCCCAGGGTTCCACTGACCCGTAGAGAGTTCTTGGGAGTGATGGTCATCTTGGGGTTGGCGCTGGCCATCTCGCCATTGGAGGAGAGCTCGTTCTGGAATGCCTGCTTTAGCATCTTATTGGACGATTTCTCCACCAGCTGGATGAGGTCAGTGCTCAGAGCATCTCTGTTCTTCTCAAGGAAACCTAAATAACAACATGAGACGATACTAGTGCTTGTCCCAAATGGCACCCTATTCCCTACATAGTGCACTACTTTTGACCAGGGCTAATAGGGAATAGGGTGCCATTTTGGGACGGATCCTACATTATACAGATTTTATAATGATCATATCAAACACAAATAGTGGGGCAGGTTGAAATAAGTAAAGTGGTTGTCAATCCAACACAGGTACAAACTCTGTCATTACAGTTTAGAGTCTAGAAATACACTGTTTGCGTCTTTGAATAATCTTTTGGAATACCTTTTGAATCGTAGTGGACCACCCCGGCGAAATGCTGGATTCCAAACTGAGTGTCATGGTTGTTTTTAGGGGGGATGTAGACATCGCCCTTCCCATGTACCTGGTTCATCTTGTTGATCATGGTGGTATCTGTACCCTACACACACACGCGCGCGCACACACACACACACACACACACACACACACACACACACACACACACACGCACACACACAACAGAACAAAGAACCAAAGCGTTAGGACCTTTCCACTTGTCCGAGCCAGAACGGCCCATAGCGTCAGAGACTATTTCTTGTTTCTGCAGTTTGAGGCAGCTTGATGTAGAAGTACACCACCTACACAGGACGCCAGTCTGTACAAGTACACCACCTAGACAGGACGGTAGTCTGTACGAGTACACCACCTAGACAGGACGCCAGTCTGTACAAGTACACCACCTAGACAGGCCGCTAGTCTGTACAAGTACACCACCTAGACAGGACGCCAGTCTGCACAAGTACACCACCTAGACAGGACGCCAGTCTGTACAAGTACACCACCTAGACAGGATGCTAGTCTGTACAAGTACACCACCTAGACAGGACGCCAGTCTGTACAAGTACACCACCTAGACAGGACGCCAGTCTGTACGAGTACCTCACCTAGACAGGACGCCAGTCTGTACGAGTACGCCACCTAGACAGGACGCCAGTCTGTACGAGTACACCACCTAGACAGGACGCCAGTCTGTACAAGTACACCACCTAGACAGGACGCCAGTCTGTACGAGTACACCGCCTAGACAGGACGCCAGTCTGTACAAGTACACCACCTAGACAGGACGCCAGTCTGTACAAGTACACCACCTAGACAGGACGCCAGTCTGTACGAGTACACCACCTAGACAGGACGCCAGGCTGTACAAGTACACCGCCTAGACAGGACGCCAGTCTGTACAAGTACACCACCTAGACAGGACGCCACTCTGTACAAGTACACCACCTAGACAGGACGGTAGTCTGTACGAGTACACCACCTAGACAGGACGCTAGTCTGTACAAGTACACCACCTAGACAGGACGCCAGTCTGTACGAGTACACTACCTAGACAGGACGCTAGTCTGTACAAGTACACCACCTAGACAGGACGCTAGTCTGTACAAGTACACCACCTAGACAGGACGCCAGTCTGCACAAGTACACCACCTAGACAGGACGCCAGTCTGTACAAGTACACCGCCTAGACAGGATGCTAGTCTGTACAAGTACACCACCTAGACAGGACGCCAGTCTGTACGAGTACACCACCTAGACAGGACGCCAGTCTGTACGAGTACCTCACCTAGACAGGACGCCAGTCTGTACGAGTACGCCACCTAGACAGGACGCTAGTCTGTACGAGTACACCACCTAGACAGGACGCCAGTCTGTACAAGTACACCACCTAGACAGGATGCCAGTCTGTACGAGTACACCGCCTAGACAGGACGCCAGTCTGTACAAGTACACCACCTAGACAGGACGCTAGTCTGTACAAGTACACCACCTAGACAGGACGCCAGTCTGTATGAGTACACCACCTAGACAGGACGCCAGGCTGTACAAGTACACCACCTAAACAGGACGCCAGTCTGTACAAGTACACCACCTAGACAGGACGCCAGTCTGTACAAGTACACCACCTAGACAGGACGGTAGTCTGTACGAGTACACCACCTAGACAGGACGCTAGTCTGTACAAGTACACCACCTAGACAGGACGCTAGTCTGTACGAGTACACCACCTAGACAGGACGCTAGTCTGTACAAGTACACCACCTAGACAGGGCGGTAGTCTGTACAAGTACACCACCTAGACAGGACGCTAGTCTGTACGAGTACACCACCTAGACAGGACGTTAGTCTGTACAAGTACACCACCTAGACAGGACGCCAGTCTGTACGAGTACACCACCTAGACAGGACGCCAGTCTGTACGAGTACACCACCTAGACAGGACGCTAGTCTGTACGAGTACACCACCTAGACAGGACGCTAGTCTGTACAAGTACACCACCTAGACAGGACGGTAGTCTGTACAAGTACACCACCTAGACAGGACGCCAGTCTGTACGAGTACACCACCTAGACAGGACGCTAGTCTATCACGGGGCCTCACTCGGAATGGCCTCATAGGGGCTATTGGGAAAGACCGAATAAGATCATAGGCCTTACAACCAGTTGCACATGAGGTGGGTACTTCAGAGCACAGTATAATTGGGGAACAACAACCAAAAAAGTAGTTTAAGTGTCACTGAATTAATTTGCGTCCCAAATGGCACCCTATTCCGTACTTAGTAAACTACAGTTGACCAGAGCCCTATGGGCCCTATAGTAGTGCACTATATAGGGAATATGGAGCCATTTGAGACGCAGATTTAAAGTGCAGGGCGGAGGCTAGGTACCTTGGGGAAGTTGCTCTCCTCGTCGATAAGTGCCAGGATGTTAAGAGACTTGTTTGCCAGCACGTCCAGTGTTCTCTGGTTGTCGTTGTATTCGATGTGCTTCCAGACGATGTTCTCGCGGGCGTACTCATCCTGCTCCAGCTTGAAGACATGCTTCACAAAGAACTGCTGCAGCTGCTCGTTGGCGAAGTTGATGCACAGCTGCTCAAAACTGTAACGAAACGAGCAAACGAACCACACAATAATCAATAGATTGGTTCGGCACACTTTAGGACGGTGACTAAAGTCAAAAGCTGACTGACGTTAGGGAGATAGATTAAAGACATAAAGGCTGACTGACGTTAGGGAGATAGATTAAAGACATAAAGGCTGACTGACGTTAGGGAGATAGATTAAAGACATAAAGGCTGACTGACGTTAGGGAGATAGATTAAAGACATAAAGGCTGACTGACGTTAGGGAGATAGATTAAAGACATAAAGGCTGACTGACGTTAGGGAGATAGATTAAAGACATAAAGGCTGACTGACTTTAGGGAGATAGATTAAAGACATAAAGGCTGACTGACGTTAGGGAGATAGATTAAAGACATAAAGGCTGACTGACGTTAGGGAGATAGATTAAAGACATAAAGGCTGACTGACTTTAGGGAGATAGATTAAAGAGATAAAGGCTGACTGAAGTTAGGGAGATAGATTAAAGACATGAAGGCTGACTGACTTTAGGGAGATAGATTAAAGACATAAAGGCTGACTGACGTTAGGGAGATAGATTAAAGACATGAACGCTGACTGACGTTATGGAGATAGATTAAAGACATAAAGGCTGACTGACTTTAGGGAGATAGATTAAAGACATAAAGGCTGACTGACGTTAGGGAGATAGATTAAAGACATGAAGGCTGACTGACTTTAGGGAGATAGATTAAAGACATAAAGGCTGACTGACGTTAGGGAGATAGATTAAAGACATAAACAGACAGCTGTGCTGCATAAATTGCAAAATAGATTTTCAATGTACCGATTCCATGGCACATGGTTTATGAACCGATACGCAAAACAACGCAGGATTCAAACAGCACAGTTATATGTTGTACAGTTAAATATATGGCAAATAGAAATCAAACTGGATGGGATTCAGAGATAGATGGGAGATGTTGATGGTAGCTGAAGGATGGGATTAAAAACAAATTAAATATATCTATTGTAAAATACATTGTGTCAATTTTTTCAAGAAATCCGGGGAATTTTTTGAAAAGTTAATGGAATTTTGCAACCCTAATTCCCCCTGTGGGAATGAATGAATTATTTTGTGACGGTACAGACCTGTTCTTGTTGAAGTTCTCGAAGCCGAAGATGTCCAGTAGTCCGATAGATTGTCTGACGTATTTAGTGTCCTCAGGAGGAGGCTTGAACACAGCTTTGTTGATCTTCTCCACCACCCAGACAAACAGCTTACCATAGATGGCCTGGTGGAAAACAGAGCAAAATACAAGCATTATCATACTGTACTATTTGCATTGCACCCCCACACCCCCCACACCCCCACACCCCCACACCCCCCACTACGCTGCTGCTACTCTCTGTTATCATCTATGCATAGCCACTTTAATAACTCTACCTACATGTACATATTACCTCGACACCGGTACCCCCTGTATATAGCCTCCACATTGACTCTGTACCGTAACACCCTGTATATAGCCTCCACATTGACTCTGTACCGGTACCCCCTGTATATAGCCTCCACATTGACTCTGTACCGTAACACCCTGTATATAGCCTCCACATTGACTCTGTACCGGTACCCCCTGTATATAGCCTCCACATTGACTCTGTACCGGTACCCCCTGTATATAGCCTCCACATTGACTCTGTACCGGTACCCCCTGTATATATTTACATTTAAGTCATTTAGCAGACGCTCTTATCCAGAGCGACTTACAAATATATAGCCTCCACATTGACTCTGTACCGGTACCCCCTGTATATAGCCTCCACATTGACTCTGAACCGGTACCCCCTGTATATAGCCTCCACATTGACTCTGTACCGTAACACCCGGTATAGAGCCTCCACATTGACTCTGTACCGTAATACCCTGTATATAGCCTCCACATTGACTCTGTACCGTAACACCCTGTATATAGTCTCCACATTGACTCTGTACTGTAATACCCTGTATGTAGCCTTCACATTGACTCTGTACCGGTCCCCCCTGTATATAGCCTCCACATTGACTCTGTACCGTAACACCCTGTATATAGCCTCCACATTGACTCTGTACCGTAATACCCTGTATATAACCTCCACATTGTCTCTGTACCGTAACACCCTGTATATAGCCTCCACATTGACTCTGTACCGTAATACCCTGTATATAGCCCCACTATTGTTATTTACTGCTGCTCTTTAATTATTTGTTATTCTTACTTTTTTAGGTATTTTCTTAAAACTGCATTGTTGGTTAAGGGCTTGTAAGTAAGCATTTCACTGTAAGGTCTACCTGTTGTTTTCGGTGCATGTGACAAATAAAATGTGATTTATGAGTTCTATAATGTACTATAATACACTATAATACATTATCATACATTATCTTAGAGACATAATTATATTCTAGCCAAGCATCAAAGATGATAAGGTTTATATTTTTACCTCATGACTGAAAAGGTTCGCAAAGAAGAGCACCTGATTTAAACTCCAGATATATTATGGTCTTAGTAGGAGCCCATGCAGTCCCCTAGCCTGGTCCCAGATCTGTTTGTGTTGTCTTGCCAACTGCTATGGTCATTACCTAGCCTGGTCCCAGATCTGTTTGTGTTGTCTTGCCAACTGCTATGGTCATTACCTAGCCTGGTCCCAGATCTGTTTGTGTTGTCTTGCCAACTGCTATGGTCATTACCTAGCCTGGTCCCAGATCTGTTTGTGTTGTCTTGCCAACTGCTATGGTCATTACCTAGCCTGGTCCCAGATCTGTTTGTGTTGTCTTGCCAACTGCTATGGTCATTACCTAGCCTGGTCCCAGATCTGTTTGTGTTGTCTTGCCAACTGCTATGGTCATTACCTAGCCTGGTCCCAGATCTGTTTGTGTTGTCTTGCCAACTGCTATGGTCATTTCCTAGCCTGGTCCCAGATCTGTTTGTGTTGTCTTGCCAACTGCTATGGTCATTACCTAGCCTGGTCCCAGATCTGTTTGTGTTGTCTTGCCAACTGCTATGGTCATTACCTAGCCTGGTCCCAGATCTGTTTGTGTTGTCTTGCCAACTGCTATGGTCATTACCTAGCCTGGTCCCAGATCTGTTTGTGTTGTCTTGTCAACTCCTATGTTCATTTCCTAGCCTGGTCCCAGATCTGTTTGTGTTGTCTTGCCAACTGCTATGGTCATTCCCTAGCCTGGTCCCAGATCTGTTTGTGTTGTCTTGCCAACTCCTATGATCATTACCTAGCCTGGTCCCAGATCTGTTTGTGTTGTCTTGCCAAATCCAAAGGTCATTACCTAGCCTGGTCCCAGATCTGTTTGTGTTGTCTTGCCAAATCCTATGGTCATTACCTAGCCTGGTCCCAGATCTGTTTGTGTTGTCTTGCCAACTGCTATGGTCATTACCTAGCCTGGTCCCAGATCTGTTTGTGTTGTCTTGCCAACTCATATGGTCATTACCTAGCCTGGTCCCAGATCTGTTTGTGTTGTCTTGCCAACTGCTATGGTCATTACCTAGCCTGGTCCCAGATCTGTTTGTGTTGTCTTGCCAACTGCTATGGTCATTACCTAGCCTGGTCCCAGATCTGTTTGTGTTGTCTTGCCAACTCATATGGTCATTACCTAGCCTGGTCCCAGATCTGTTTGTGTTGTCTTGCCAACTGCTATGGTCATTACCTAGCCTGGTCCCAGATCTGTTTGTGTTGTCTTGCCAACTCATATGGTCATTGCCTAGCCTGGTCCCAGATCTGTTTGTGTTGTCTTGTCAACTCCTATGTTCATTTCCTAGCCTGGTCCCAGATCTGTTTGTGCTGTCTTGTCAACTCCTATGGTCATTGCCTAGCCTGGTCCCAGATCTGTTTGTGTTGTCTTGCCAAATCCTATGGTCATTACCTAGCCTGGTCCCAGATCTGTTTGTGTTGTCTTGCCAACTCCTATGATCATTACCTAGCCTGGTCCCAGATCTGTTTGTGTTGTCTTGCCAAATCCTATGTTCATTACCTAGCCTGGTCCCAGATCTGTTTGTGCTGTCTTGTCATTGTCACTCAATTTGGCAAGACAAGAAGTGGTACCAGCCTCACCTTGACAAATGCGTCTTTGCCGTCCATGGCCTGGGCTGAGGTGAGAGGTTTGGTCACACTCTCCCTGGAGGTCATGAAGGAACGCTGGGTCAGACTCTTCTCCAGGGCCTTGGGGTCCACCTGGACCACACAAACAGAGGGACATTACAGAGGTCAGTGACAGGTCAGTCTGGAGCTAACAGATATGACACCATGTTCTTGGGTACCCTATCGTATTCTTGAGAACCGAAAGGAGTTTCTGGGGTATGGAGACACCTAAGAACGTCTGGGATTGAGGCTAGTGACAGGCTGGGATTGAGGCTAGTGACAGGCTGGGATTGAGGCTAGTGACAGGCTGGGATTGAGGCTAGTGACAGGCTGGGATTGAGGCTACTGACAGGCTGGGATTGAGGCTAGTGACAGGATGGGATTGAGGCTAGTGACATGCTGGGATTGAGGCTAGTGACAGGCTGGGATTGAGGCAGGTGACAGGCTGGGATTGAGGCTAGTTACAGGCTGGGATTGAGGCTAGTGACAGGCTGGGATTGAGGCTAGTGACAGGCTGGGATTGAGGCTAGTGACAGGCTGGGATTGAGGCTCGTTATAGGCTGGGATTGAGGCTAGTGACAGGCTGGGATTGAGGCTAGTGACAGGCTGGGATTGAGGCTAGTGACAGGCTGGGATTGAGGCTACTGACAGGCTGGGATTGAGGCTAGTGACAGGCTGGGATTGAGGCTACTGACAGGCTGGGATTGAGGCTCGTGACAGGCTGGGATTGAGGCTCGTTATAGGCTGGGATTGAGGCTAGTGACAGGCTGGGATTGAGGCTAGTGACAGGCTGTGATTGAGGCTAGTGACAGGCTGGGATTGAGGCTAGTGACAGGCTGGGATTGAGGCTAGTTACAGGCTGGGATTGAGGCTAGTGACAGGCTGGGATTGAGGCAGGTGACAGGCTGGGATTGAGGCTAGTTACAGGCTGGGATTGAGGCTAGTGACAGGCTGGGATTGAGGCTAGTGACAGGCTGGGATTGAGGCTAGTGACAGGCTGGGATTGAGGCTCGTTATAGGCTGGGATTGAGGCTAGTGACAGGCTGGGATTGAGGCTAGTGACAGGCTGGGATTGAGGCTAGTGACAGGCTGGGATTGAGGCTACTGACAGGCTGGGATTGAGGCTAGTGACAGGCTGGGATTGAGGCTACTGACAGGCTGGGATTGAGGCTCGTGACAGGCTGGGATTGAGGCTCGTTATAGGCTGGGATTGAGGCTAGTGACAGGCTGGGATTGAGGCTAGTGACAGGCTGTGATTGAGGCTAGTGACAGGCTGGGATTGAGGCTAGTGACAGGCTGGGATTGAGGCTAGTTACAGGCTGGGATTGAGGCTAGTGACAGGCTGGGATTGAGGCTACTGACAGGCTGGGATTGAGGCTAGTGACAGGCTGGGATTGAGGCTCGTTATAGGCTGGGATTGAGGCTAGTGACAGGCTGGGATTGAGGCTAGTGACAGGCTGGGATTGAGGCTAGTGACAGGCTGGGATTGAGGCTAGTGACAGGCTGGGATTGAGGCTAGTTACAGGCTGGGATTGAGGCTAGTTACAGGCTGGGATTGAGGCTACTGACAGGCTGGGATTGAGGCTAGTGACAGGCTGGGATTGAGGCTAGTGACATGCTGGGATTGAGGCTAGTGACAGGCTGGGATTGAGGCTAGTGACAGGCTGGGATTGAGGCTAGTGACAGGCTGGGATTGAGGCTAGTGACAGGCTGGGATTGACGCTAGTGACAGGCTGGGATTGAGGCTAGTGACAGGCTGGGATTGACGCTAGTGACAGGCTTACCTCCAGAAGTTTGATTGCCATGTTGAAATGATGTGACGTCATGACGTCACAGCTCTCCAGATTATTCAAAATGGTGGCTGGAAGGATCAAAGATAAGGAAGTCAGTTACAGTAAACACTTCAACGGCCCAATGGATGTGACATGCGAAAAATGTCTTCCTCCCCAACGGCCACAAACCATGGCTCTATCTCAACTTGTCTTTCCGTGATTCCTCACATCCTGTTTTTATCACCTCCTTCTAAACCTCATTATAGTAGTAGGTCCAAGAAGAGATGATGGGTTAGGGTAACGTCCCAATCCTAGACCAGGAGAGAGGGGTGAGGGTAAAGTCCCAATCCTATAGCAGGAGAGAGGGGCTGGGGTAACGTCCCAATCCTAGACCAGGAGAGAGGGGCAGGGGTAAAGTCCCAATCCTATAGCAGGAGAGAGGGGCTGGGGTAAAGTCCCAATCCTAGACCAGGAGAGAGGGGTTAGGGTAAAGTCCCAATCCTATAGCAGGAGAGAGGGGCTGGGGTAAAGTCCCAATCCTAAACCAGGAGAGAGGGGTTAGGGTAAAGTCACAATCCTATACCAGAAGAGAGGGGTTAGGGTAAAGTCCCAATCCTAGGCCAGGAGAGAGGGGTTAGGGTAAAGTCCCAATCCCTGGCCAGAAGAGAGGGGTTAGGGTAAAGTCCCAATTCTAGACCAGGATAGAGGGGTTAGGGTAAAGTCCCAATCCCTGGCCAGAAGAGAGGGGTTAGGGTAAAGTCCCAATCCTAAACCAGGAGAGAGAGGCTGGGGTAAAGTCCCAATCCTAGGCCAGGAGAGAGGGGTTAGGGTAAAGTCCCAATCCTATACCAGGAGAGAGGGGTTAGGGTAAAGTCCCAATTCTAGACCAGGAGAGAGGGGTTAGGGTAAAGTCCCAATCCTAAACCAGGAGAGAGAAGCTGGGGTAAAGTCCCAAACCTTAGCCTAGGAGAGAGGGGTTAGGGTAAAGTCCCAATCCTATACCAGGAGAGAGGGGCTGGGGTAAAGTCCCAATCCTAGGCCAGGAGAGAGGGGCTGGGGTAAAGTCCCAATCCTAGGCCAGGAAAGAGGGGCTGGGGTAAAGTCCCAATCCTAGACCAAGAGAGAGGGATTAGGGTAAAGTCCCAATCCTAGGCCAGGAGAGAGGGGCTGGGGTAAAGTCCCAATCCTAGACCAAGAGAGAGGGGTTAGAGTAAAGTCCTAATCCTAGACCAAGAGAGAGGGGTTACGGTAAAGCGTCAATCCTAGACCAGGAGATAGGGGTGAGGGTAAAGTCCTAATCCTATGCCATAAAATGCAAGGAATCAGGGAAGGGTGAATAGAGCAAAGTCATTAAACCCTCCCTGATCCTGACCTTCAAAGATATAAACCTCTCCTCCCTGATCCTGACCTTCAAAGATGTAAACCTCTCCTCCCTGGTCCTGACCTTCAAAGATGTAAACCTCTCCTCCCTGGTCCTGACTTTCAAAGGTATAAACCTCTCCTCCCTGATTCTGACCTTCAAAGATGTAAACCTCTCCTCCCTGGTCCTGACCTTCAAAGGTATAAACCTCTCCTCCCTGGTCCTGACCTTCAAAGGTATAAACCTCTCCTCCCTGATTCTGACCTTCAAAGATGTAAACCTCTCCTCCCTGGTCCTGACCTTCAAAGGTATAAACCTCTCCTCCCTGATTCTGACCTTCAAAGATGTAAACCTCTCCTCCCTGGTCCTGACCTTCAAAGGTATAAACCTCTCCTCCCTGATTCTGACCTTCAAAGATGTAAACCTCTCCTCCCTGGTCCTGACCTTCAAAGGTATAAACCTCTCCTCCCTGGTCCTGACCTTCAAAGGTATAAATCTCTCCTCCCTGGTCCTGACCTTCAAAGATGTAAATCTCTCCTCCCTGGTCCTGACCTTCAAAGATGTAAACCTCTCCTCCCCGATCCTGACCTTCAAAGATTTAAACATCTCCTCCCCGATCCTGACCTTCAAAGTGGACGTTTCCCAGGTGCAGTATGGCGGCCAGCAGTTTGTTGATCTCCCAGGAGTCATTCTCAGAGAACATCAGGATCTTCATGGCCGAGCGGAAGTGGGCGTACTCCTTAATGTCATCACGCCCATCGCAACTGGTGCAGTTACCCTGACAACGCAGAGCAACAACAGCCAGGCTCAGAATAACGTGATACTGATGCGTCTCGGACCTGGTCCACATTCACATCAATGAACCATTATCCGTTCACTACTCATACAGCAGCACTGGTAGCCAGGTTTTCATTTTATTTTCATTTAAATCTTTATTTAACTAGGAATACGGGATTGAAGTTTTATTCCATTACAGGTTTTCTATGCCATGTGTTGGTAGTAGTACCAATGATGTCCATAAACACAATACATGTAAACACAAACTATTAGCATATACACTGAGTATACCAAACATTAAGAACACCTAATATTGTCCTGGCCCATGTTGACTCCAATGCTTCCCCACAGTTGTGTCAAGCTGACTGGATGTCCTTTGGGTGGTGGACCGTTCTTGATACACACGGGGAAACTGTTGTGTGTGAAAAACCCAGCAGCGTTGCAGTTCTTTACACCAACCGGTGAACCTGGCACCTACTACCAGACCCCGTTCAAATGCACTTCAATATTTTGTCTTGTCCATTCACCCTCTGAATGACACACAATCCATGTCTCAATTTTCTGTTGGCATATAAATCCTTCTTTAACCCGTCTCCTCCCCTTCATCTACACTAATTGAAGTGGATTTAACAAGTGACATCAATAAGGGATCAGAGCTTTCACCTGGATTCTCCTGGTCGGTCAAGGAAAGAGCAGGTGTCCTTAATGTTTTGTACACTCAGTGTAAATGTCTGTGGTTGTTACCATGGTGAGGTAGTTGTACTATATAGATATGTGGTTGTTACCATGGTGAGGTAGTTGTACTATATAGATATGGTTGTGGTTGTTACCATGGTGAGGTAGTTGTACTATATATATATGTGGTTGTTACCATGGTGAGGTAGTTGTACTATATAGATATGTGGTTGTTACCATGGTGAGGTAGTTGTACTATATATATATGTGGTTGTTACCATGGTGAGGTAGTTATACTATATATATATGTGGTTGTTACCATGGTGAGGTAGTTGTACTATATAGATATGGTTGTGGTTGTTACCATGGTGAGGTAGTTGTACTATATATATATGTGTGTGTGGTTGTTACCATGGTGAGGTAGTTGTACTATATATATATGTGGTTGTTACCATGGTGAGGTAGTTGTACTATATAGATATGGTTGTGGCTGTTACCATGGTGAGGTAGTTGTACTATATATATATGTGGTTGTTACCATGGTGAGGTAGTTATACTATATATATATGTGGTTGTTACCATGGTGAGGTAGTTGTACTATATATATATATGTGTGTGTGGTTGTTACCATGGTGAGGTAGTTGTACTATATAGATATGGTTGTGGTTGTTACCATGGTGAGGTAGTTGTACTATATATATATGTGTGTGTGGTTGTTACCATGGTGAGGTAGTTGTACTATATATATATGTGGTTGTTACCATGGTGAGGTAGTTATACTATATATATATGTGGTTGTTACCATGGTGAGGTAGTTGTACTATATATATATGTGGTTGTTACCATGGTGAGGTAGTTGTACTATATAGATATGGTTGTGGCTGTTACCATGGTGAGGTAGTTGTACTACACTGCTCAAAAAAATCAAGGGAACACTTAAACAACACAATGTAACTCCAAGTCAATCACACTTCTGTGAAATCAAACTGTCCACTTAGGAAGCAACACTGATTGACAATACATTTCACATGCTGTTGTGCAAATGGAATAGACAAAAGGTGGAAATTATAGGCAATTAGCAAGACACCCCCAATAAAGGAATGGTTCTGCAGGTGGTGACCACAGACCACTTCTCAGTTCCTATGCTTCCTGGCTGATGTTTTGGTCACTTTTGAATGCTGGCGGTGCTCTCACTCTAGTGGTAGCATGAGACGGAGTCTACAACCCACAAGTGGCTCAGGTAGTGCAGCTCATCCAGGATGGCACATCAATGCGAGCTGTGGCAAGAAGGTTTGCTGTGTCTGTCAGCGTAGTGTCCAGAGAATGCAGGCGCTACCAGGAGACAGGCCAGTACATCAGGAGACGTGGAGGAGGCCGTAGGAGGGCAACAACCCAGCAGCAGGTGTCACGTTCCTGACCTGTTTTCTCTTGTTTTATATGTCTTTATTGGTCAGGGCGTGAGTGTTGGGTGGGCAGTCTATGTTTTCTATTTCTATGTGGGGTTTTGTGTTCGGCCTGGTATGATTCTCAATTAGAGACAGGTGTGTATCGTTTGTCTCTGATTGAGAGTCATACTAAGGCAGCCAGGGTTTCACTGGTGTTTTGTGGGTGTTTGTTTCCTGTGTTAGCGTTTGGGCCACACAGGACTGTTGCAGGTTAGTCACGTTTGTTGTTTTGTTAATTTGTAGTGTTTGTTGGTTTGCCATTAAAATCATGAATACCTCCTACTCCGCATCTTGGTCCGATCCATGCTCCTCCTCGTCTGAGGAGGAGAACGACATTGACAACCTTTACAGAAACACCCACCAAACCAGGACCAAGCGGATTGGAGAAGGACGGCAAGAACCAAAGCAATGGAGAGAAGAGGAATGGACTTGGGAGGAGATCCTAGACGGTAAAGGACCCTGGGCACAGCCAGTGGAGTGTCGCCGCCCCAAAGCGGAGCTGGAGGCAGCGAAAGCGGAGAGGCGGCATTATGAGGCGCTTGCAAGGCAGAGTGGCTGGAAACCCGAGAGGCTCACCCAAACATTTCTTGGGGGGGGGATAAAGGGGAGTGTGGCGAAGCCGGGTTGGATACCTGAGTCAACTCCCCGGGCTTACCGTGGAGTGAGAGGGCGTCGTACTGGTCAGACACCGTGTTATGCGGTAAAGCGCACGGTGTCCCCAGTACGCGTGCTTAGCCCAGTGCGGGCTATTCCACCTTGCCGCACTGAGAGGGCTAGGTTGGGCATCGAGCCGGATGTCATGAAGCCGGCCCAACGTATCTGGCCTCCAGTACGTCTCCTCGGGCCGGCGTACATGGCACCAGCCTTACAGGTGGTGTCCCCGGTTCGCCTGCATAGCCCAGTGCGGGCTATTCCACCTCGCCGCACTGGCAGGGCTACGGGGACCATTCAACCTGGTAGGGTTGGGGAGGCTCGGTGCTCAAGAGCACGTGTCCTCCTTCACGGTCCGGTATATCCGGCGCCACCTTCCCACCCCAGCTCAGTACCACCAGTGCCTACACCACGCACCAGGCTTCCAGTGCATCACCAGAGTCCTGTTACTCCTCTCCGCACTCGCCCTGAGGTGCGTGCCCTCAGCCCGGTACCTCCAGTTCCGGCACCACGCATCAGGCCTATAGTGCGTCTCAGCCGGCCAGAGTCTGCCCTCTGCCCAGCGGCGCCTGAACTGCCCGTCTGCCCAGCGGCGCCTGAACTGCCCGTCTGCCCAGCGCCGTCTGAGCCATCCGTCTGCCCAGCGCCGTCTGAGCCATCCGTCTGCCCAGCGCCATCTGAGCCATCCGTCTGCCCAGCGCCGTCTGAGCCATCCGTCTGCCCAGCGCCGTCTGAGCCATCTGTCTGCCCAGCGCCATCTGAGTCATCCGTCTGCCACGAGCCATTAGAGCCGCCCGTCTGTCCCGAGCCAGTAGAGCCGTCCGTCAGTCAGGAGCCGCTAGAGCCGTCCGTCAGTCAGGAGCTGCCAGAGACGCCAGCCAGTCAGGAGCTGCCAGAGACGCCAGCCAGTCAGGAGCTGCCAGACACGCCCGCCAGTCAGGAGCTGCCAGAGACGCCCGCCAGTCAGGAGCTGCCAGAGACGCCCGCCAGTCAGGAGCTGCCAGAGACGTCCGCCAGTCAGGAGCTGCCAGAGACGCCCTCCAGTCATGAGCTGCCCTCCAGTCATGAGCTGCCCTCCAGTCATGAGCTGCCCTCCAGTCATGAGCTGCCCTCCAGTCATGAGCTGCCGCCCCTTATCCCGGAGCTGCCGCCCCTTATCCCGGAGCTGCCGCCCCTTATCCCGGAGCTGCCGCCCCTTATCCCGGAGCTGCTGCCCCTTATCCCGGAGCTGCTGCCCCTTATCCTGGAGCTGCTGCCCCTTATCCCGGTGCTGGCCCTTATCCCGATGCTGCCCCTTCATTTAGGTGGGTTGAGTTGGAGGGTGGTCATTGGGAGGGGGATACGGAAGCGGGGAGTGACTATGGTGGGGTGGGGACTTCGCCCAGAGCCTGAGCCACCACCGTGGTCAGATGCCCACCCAGACCCTCCCCTAGACTTTGTGCTGGTGCGCCCGGAGTTCGCACCTTAAGGGGGGGGTTATGTCACGTTCCTGACCTGTTTTCTCTTGTTTTATATGTCTTTATTGGTCAGGGCGTGAGTGTTGGGTGGGCAGTCTATGTTTTCTATTTCTATGTGGGGTTTTGTGTTCGGCCTGGTATGATTCTCAATTAGAGACAGGTGTGTATCGTTTGTCTCTGATTGAGAGTCATACTAAGGCAGCCAGGGTTTCACTGGTGTTTTGTGAGTGTTTGTTTCCTGTGTTAGCGTTTGGGCCACACAGGACTGTTGCAGGTTAGTCACGTTTGTTGTTTTGTTGATTTGTAGTGTTTGTTGGTTTGCCATTAAAATCATGAATACCTCCTACTCCGCATCTTGGTCCGATCCATGCTCCTCCTCGTCTGAGGAGGAGAACGACATTGACAACCTTTACAGCAGGACCGCTACCTCCGCCTTTGAGCAGGAGGAGCACTGCCAGAGCCCTGCAAAATGACCTCCAGCAGGCCACAATTGTGCAAGCATTTTTTGTGTTTGATTTCACAGAAGTGTGATTGACTTGGAGTTACATTGTGTTGTTTAAGTGTTCCCTTTATTTTTTTGAGCAGTGTATATAGATATGTGTGTGGTTGTTACCATGGTGAGGTAGTTGTACTATGTAGATATGGTTGTGGTTGTTACCATGGTGAGGTAGTTGTACTATATAGATATGTGGTTGTTACCATGGTGAGGTAGTTGTACTCGGAGGCGTTGCCTAGAGACAGGATCTTCTTCTGTTCAGCCGGCATCCCCATCAACATACAGTAGAAGATGTGGTAGTTCCTCTCCTCAGGGGCCTGCAGATACAAACACAGTCACAACACACAGTCACACTACCTCACTATGGACCTGGACAACAAACACAGAACACACTACCTCACTATGGACCTGCACAACAAACACAGAACACACTACCTCACTATGGACCTGGACAACAAACACAGAACACACTACCTCACTATGGACCTGCACAACAAACACAGAACACACTACCTCACTATGGACCTGGACAACAAACACAGAACACACTACCTCACTATGGACCTGGACAACAAACACAGAACACACTACCTCACTATGGACCTGCACAACAAACACAGAACACACTACCTCACTATGGACCTGGACAACAAACACAGTCACACTACCTCACTATGGACCTGCACAACAAACACAGTCACAACACACTACCTCACTATGGACCTGGACAACAAACACAGTCACAACACACAGTCACACTACCTCACTATGGACCTGGACAACAAACACAGTCACAACACACAGTCACACTACCTCACTATGGACCTGCACAACAAACACAGAACACACTACCTCACTATGGACCTGGACAACACACACAGTCACAACACACTACCTCACTATGGACCTACACAACAAACACAGAACACACTACCTCACTATGGACCTGCACAACAAACACAGAACACACTACCTCACTATGGACCTGCACAACAAACACAGAACACACTACCTCACTATGGACCTGCACAACAAACACAGTCCCAACACACTACCTCACTATGGACCTGCACAACAAACACAGAACACACTACCTCACTATGGACCTACACAACAAACACAGAACACACTACCTCACTATGGACCTGGACAACAAACACAGAACACACTACCTCACTATGGACCTGGACAACAAACACAGAACACACTACCTCACTATGGACCTGCACAACAAACACAGAACACACTACCTCACTATGGACCTGGACAACAAACACAGTCCCACTACCTCACTATGGACCTGGACAACAAACACAGTCCCACTACCTCACTATGGACCTGCACAACAAGCAATAGTTTCTTGCCACCCGTAACGATCTGTTAAACATGGTGGTGAACTTTCACTTTTACATTGATGTCAGTGGGAGAGGGAAAATTCCACTTACAGTTTTTCTCAATCGTAAACAAGCATTTTTTGTGACAATTTTGTCGTTTTTCGAAACAGAGTCCACAAGACGCAGAACTCTGTGGCCTTTTGCAAAACTGTAAATGCTTTTTATTTTAATTTTAAATGTATTTGCCTCGTCAAAACATAAATACATTCATCAAAACTATATCATACCATCGGTATCATCACAATGCAATTCCATGTGTTCAATACAAAGGCTGGTTTGCTCATTGTTTTGAAGACTTTCCATTGGTGCACAGAAACACAATCCGACAACAGAAATAAGGAAAGGCGAATAGAATGAATAATCACAACTGATATGAACGTATAGGCCAACAATCCACACCAAAACAAAGCTCTATAATGAAAGATCACGATGACCGATGAGTAACACAACTTCGTTCTCTACATCTCTGCATGTCCGCAATATTATAAACAATCATAACAAGATATTTCCACATATCTTACAGGGTATGACACCAATGGGGTGATGTAGAATGCTGTGCAAGTAGTATTTGTAGTATTTGTAGTATTCTGTAGTATCCTACAGGGTAGTATTTGCTGATTGCCGTAAACAGTGAACACAGTTGCACACATTTCTCTTTCGTAAATTGTGTATTCACTTTTGACATTTTGTATTTCAAGTTTTACAATAGACCACCGACAAATACGCAAGTCAGGCACTAAGGCGAGAAAATGATCAGAAATTTTGCACATGTATTTGAGTAATTGATCATTGCTGTTCTGTTCTAGATACGTTTTCAACACAGATCCATTGCTTGTACGCCAATGAGGAAAAACTGTAAGTAAAAGTTTGAATTCACCCCTTTAATTGTAACACCCCTTTAATTGTAACACCCCTTTAATTGTAACACCCCTTTAATTGTAATAACCCTTTAATTGTAACACTCCTTTAATTGTAACACCCCTTTAATTGTAACACTCCTTTAATTGTAACACCCCTTTAATTGTAACACCCCTTTAATTGTAACACCCCTTTAATTGTAACACCACCCCTTTAATTGTAACACCACCCCTTTAATTGTAACGCCCCTTTAATTGTAACACCCCTTTAATTGTATGGCTGTAAATCCACGTCTCCTACCTGTCTGCAGACGCGGGACTTCTCCAAGAGGTACTGTTCTATCTTAGCCCCTTCGATGGCGCCGCCCTTAGTGAAGTTAATGTCTATGTACTTCCCAAAACGACTGGAGTTGTCATTGCGGATGGTTTTGGCATTACCAAAGGCTGAAAGAATAACAGAAGTTGCGATATGTTTGTAAGGTAGTGAAGAGTAGAGAAAAAGAAAAAAAAACATTTTCATTATGAAGGGACCACAGGTCCAGGGAGAGCAGATTGAAATCACATTCATTCATTATTCTGGTGCGAGAAGAAGATCCCAGCCTGATGAACTCATGAATCAATCAAATCAATCAATTGTCTTTATGACAGCCCCAAAGGCCTTTACCCTCCAGGATCGGGTTGGCCTCCAAGATCTGTTGTTCTATCCAGGAGTGTTGTCCACTGACAGCAGCTAGGAACTGGAGCATCAACTTGGTGCTCTCGGTCTTTCCTGCTCCAGACTCACCACTGAAACACACAGGAAACATTGTTTTTTTTAAAGGCTATACAATCTAAATGTACTCTTCTAGTTGATTGTATCATGGGTGCATGGTCCTGTTTTTCAGACCTAGTTACTCCCCACAAAAGGGGCAAAAACACTTGTTGAATCAAAAAGTTGTTTACACGTCAATTTCCAACAAAAGAATATCAATGTGATGACGCTGAACCAATGTTGTTTTCAGTGGCGACCCGTCATTCAGGGCGACTCGTCATTCAGGGCGACCCGTCATTCAGGGCGACCCGTCATCCAGGGCGACCCGTCATTCAGGGCGACTCGTCATTCAGGGCGACCCGTCATCCAGGGCGACCCGTCACTCAGGGCGACCCGTCATTCAGGGCGACCCGTCACTCAGGGCGACCCGTCATTCAGGGCGACCCGTCACTCAGGGCGACCCGTCAATCAGGGCGACCCGTCATTCAGGGCGACCCGTCAATCAGGGCGACCCGTCATTCAGGGCGACCCGTCAATCAGGGCGACCCGTCAATCAGGGCGACCCGTCATTCAGGGCGACCCGTCATTCAGGGTGACCCGTCATTCAGGGCGACCCGTCATTCAGGGCGACCCGTCAATCAGGGCGACCCGTCATTCAGGGCGACCCGTCATTCAGGGCGACCCGTCATTCAGGGCGACCCGTCATCCAGGGCGACCCGTCATTCAGGGCGACCCGTCACTCAGGGCGACCCGTCATTCAGGGCGACCCGTCACTCAGGGCGACCCGTCATTCAGGGCGACCCGTCATTCAGGGCGACCCGTCATCCAGGGCGACCCGTCATTCAGGCCGACCCGTCATTCAGGGCGACCCGTCATTCAGGGCGACCCGTCATCCAGGGTGACCCGTCATTCAGGGCGACCCGTCATTCAGGGCCTGTGAGGCAGATTGTAAAATATCATTTTTTTGTGGGGATAGGGCTTGCCTGTATTGCATGTTATTTTGGCATTAATACGTGTCACATGTCAGTTTGTAAACAATGTAAACAAATATATACATATATCACCGAGTTCATAAAGCCACATACAAACCTGGCCTCTTTTTGTTTGTTTTCTTGAGTTAAGGCAGTTCTGTTGGGACAGCTTTCTGTTGGTCCTAACAGTTTGTGGACACCGTTGGTCAACCGTTATAGTGCAGCTAATGTGTTGTTTAGTGTTACGTTGTGTTGTGGCTTTGCATGGCATGCATCACTTTTTTGTTCTTCTTTTCCCCACCAAGATTTACATGTTAAAATCGCCACTGGTTGTTTTAAGGCTACATCAACTTTTGACCTAAACCCAATGACAGGTTACATTTTTTTTATAAATTGATTTCACGTTGATATCAAGTTATTTGACAACTCCACCAAATCTAGACGTTGAACTGATGTCTGGGCCCAGTATGTATACAACCTCCTGGCCCCTCCCCCTCCCTCCCTCTCCCCCCCTCTCCTCCCCCTCCCTCCCTCTCCTCCCTCCCTCTCCCCCCTCTCCTCCCTCTCCCTCCCTCCCTCTCCCCCTCTCCCCCCCCTCCCTCCCTCTCCTCCCCCCCTCTCCTCCCCCTCCCTCCCTCTCCTCCCCCCCTCTCCTCCCTCCCTCCCTCCCTCTCCCCCTCTCCTCCCCCTCCCTCCCTCTCCTCCCTCCCTCTCCTCCCTCCCTCCCTCTCCCCCCTCTTCCCTCTCCCCCCTCTCCTCCCTCTCCCTCTCCCTCCCTCTCCCCCCTCTCCTCCCTCTCCTCCCCCTCCCTCCCTCTCCTCCCCCTCCCTCCCTCTCCCCCTCTCCTCCCTCTCCCTCCTCTCCCCCCTCTCCCCCCTCTCCGACCTGATGACACAGCACTGGTCCTTCTTGTTGCGTCTCATGTTGAAGAAGCAGCCGTCTGCGATGGCGAACACGTGTGGCGGCAGCTCTCCCAGCCGGCGGTCCGTGTACAGATGCACCTGCTCTGTAGTATAGAGAGGCAGCAGCTGGTACGGGTTCACCGCCACCAGAATGGAGCCTGTGTAAGTCTAGACACAACACAGAGAGAGGAACATTGTGGCTGTCACACACACAGTGGTACTGAGATGGGTGATGTGAGTGTGTGTGTGTGTGTGTGTGTGTTTGTGTGAGAATGAGAGAGACGTTATCCGTCAGAATGTGGCACTACTGATGAAAAGCGTGTGTGCCCAAACAACACCATTGCATTAATCAACATTCAGTAACGCCACAGTATAACCCTT
Source organism: Salvelinus fontinalis (assembly GCF_029448725.1). Classification (NCBI taxonomy): domain Eukaryota; kingdom Metazoa; phylum Chordata; class Actinopteri; order Salmoniformes; family Salmonidae; genus Salvelinus; species Salvelinus fontinalis. The sequence goes on from NC_074678.1 coordinate 9,084,770, forward strand.
AGTCTCGCTTGCCTGAGAAAGAGGCTATACAACCTCCTCCAGCCGGGACACAGCGTAGAGAGGGGTGTGGCTACTCAGTCAACGAAGTGTTTAGGATTTACTATCCAGATACCATGACAACCAGACAACCAATGGTTTGACATTTAAAGGCCTAGTGCAGTCAGAATTCCGTTTTTTATCTGTGTTTTATCTCATATTGTACGATATGAGATAAATATTTAATATTTATAAAATATATTTAAATATTTATAACTACCTCACCATGGTAACAACCACACACACATCTATATAGTACAACTACCTCACCATGGTGACAACCACAACCATATCTATATTTAAATCAGTGTTATTTCCTGACAGCTGCTGGTTGAAAATACAATCTACACTGGACCTTCTAATCAGCAGGTCTGCATGAGGGCGGGAGTTTCGGCGTTCCGTGGCGACATCACCAGGCAGTAAATTGATTCATTTACCAATAATATAGACCGTTCCAAAGCTCTCTGCCAATAACAGCTAGTTTTCAGTTTTCCCCTTCCCACTCAGACCACTCCCAGACAGTCCTAGCAAAAGTCTTGCTTGAGAAATAGTTTTTCTTTGCCCAATTTCAATAGAAATCTATTACGGGTAAGGTAAGAAATGATTTGATAATTGAAAATAAAAACATTTGCATTGGGCCTTTATTACCCAGTTATGATACCAAAACCTACTATCTATAAGGTTAGAAAGTCACTGCAATGGGCTTGGTGTTCAGAAGCCACATCACATTTCATGTTTGCAACGTCGTATAAAAAATCAAATATTAAACCAAACATCGTCCCCTTATTTTCTATATTTCAAACAAGTCCTGATTCATGAAGGCAAGCAGACAGACAGTGGTTTAGGGTGTTGGCAGCTTGGCAGGGCAACACTGGGACGTTCTCATTCAACACATAAGAGGAACATTGGTCTCTATGGAGACAAACACCAGTGTGATAATCCTAACTACAGGGCAAAGTCTATCTATCTGTCACAGACAGAGCATTCACTTCAGCCAGAGAGGAATACTGTGCTGAGTCTCCCAACGAGCGTAAACCACCAGTCATCATGAACAAGCTAGTTATATATCATTTATCGTGAATGGGGTTCTTTCTAACCAAGAAGATGACAGTTGAGTCTTTGCATAATGTTTGATCACTTATGATCATTGATCTGTCAATAAAAATATATGTGGTTCTACCTGGTTTAACCTGGTTTAACCTGACTCTACCGGACTCTACCTGACTCTACCTGACTCTACCGGACTCTATCTGGTTTAACCTGACTCTACCGGACTCTACCTGACTCTACCGGACTCTATCTGGTTTAACCTGACTCTACCGGACACTATCTGGTTTAACCTGACTCTACCGGACTCTACCTGACTCTACCTGACTCTACCGGACTCTATCTGGTTTAACCTGACTCTACCGGACTCTATCTGGTTTAACCTGACTCTACCGGACTCTATCTGGTTTAACCTGACTCTACCGGACTCTACCGGACTCTACCTGACTCTACCGGACTCTATCTGGTTTAACCTGACTCTACCTGACTCTAGCGGACTCTATCTGGTTTAACCGGACTCTACCTGGTTCTACCTGGTTCAACCGGACTCTACCGGACTCTACCTGGTTCAACCGGACTCTACCTGGTCGTAGCTGGTTCTACCGGACTCTACCTGGTCGTATCTGGCTCTACCGGACTCTACCTGGTCGTATCTGGTTCTACCGGACTCTACCTGGTCGTAGCTGGTTCTACCTGGTTCTACCTTTCACGCATCTCTGCAACTTCCTTATCGGTTGTTATCAACAAAGGTATAATTTGTACCATTTTGCACATCCCATTTCCAGCTGGGGAGGAGGGGCAATGATTGTTTTAAGAACTTAGTAAGGTGGATTACAGATACAACGATATGAATAGGGACTAAATAGTTGATATAGTACACCACACAATATATGTACGAAATATACTAACATAGATGATACCGTCCTTGTGTCGGACCAGGAGGTTCCTGAGGAGCCCGGCCTCGTTGAGGTCTCCCAGTCTAATCATGTCGTCCACTCCGTTAACAGACGTAGGGTGCATGGGCCGGAATTCATCCTCTTTCTTCTTGTTGATCTCATGCTCCTGCAACGATCAATAACACTGTCACAATATATCACAATATCAGGAGTAATATTTTATTCTGAGGCCAAAGATTTCTCAGACAAAAAAAAAAAAAAAAAAAACATCCAGCTCTTTATTTCACTTCAAATAACCAACAACAACAAAATGTCCTCATGAGAAGTTATTTTGTGGAGTGGTTGAAGACAAAATAATCAACAGAACCCCCCCCCCCCCCCCAAAAAAAAGAGGACAGGACACATAACAATATTTCATAGAAACATTCAGGTGTACAGAACAGGTACAGTACCTTCCAGTAGACAGTTAGGAGGTACAGGTAGGTATTGGACAGGTAACTAGGTACAGTACCTTCCAGTAGACAGTTAGGAGGTACAGGTAGGTATTGGACAGGTAACTAGGTACAGTACCTTCCAGTAGACAGTTAGGAGGTACAGGTAGGTATTGGACAGGTAACTAGGTGCAGTACCTTCCAGTAGACAGTTAGGAGGTACAGGTAGGTATTGGACAGGTAACTAGGTACAGTACCTTCCAGTAGACAGTTAGGAGGTACAGGTAGGTATTGGACAGGTAACTAGGTACAGTACCTTCCAGTAGACAGTTAGGAGGTACAGGTAGGTATTGGACAGGTAACTAGGTACAGTACCTTCCAGTAGACAGTTAGGAGGTACAGGTAGGTATTGGACAGGTAACTAGGTACAGTACCTTACAGTAGACAGTTAGGAGGTACAGGTAGGTATTGGACAGGTAACTAGGTACAGTACCTTCCAGTAGACAGTTAGGAGGTACAGGTAGGTATTGGACAGGTAACTAGGTACAGTACCTTACAGTAGACAGTTAGGAGGTACAGGTAGGTATTGGACAGGTAACTAGGTACAGTACCTTCCAGTAGACAGTTAGGAGGTACAGGTAGGTATTGGACAGGTAACTAGGTACAGTACCTTCCAGTAGACAGTTAGGAGGTACAGGTAGGTATTGGACAGGTAACTAGGTACAGTACCTTCCAGTATACAGTTAGGAGGTACAGGTAGGTATTGGACAGGTAACTAGGTACAGTACCTTCCAGTAGACAGTTAGGAGGTACAGGTAGGTCTTGGACAGGTAACTAGGTACAGTACCTTCCAGTAGACAGTTAGGAGGTACAGGTAGCTATTGGACAGGTAACTAGGTACAGTACCTTCCAGTAGACAGTTAGGAGGTACAGGTAGGTATTGGACAGGTAACTAGGTACCATACCTTCCAGTAGACAGTTAGGAGGTACAGGTAGGTATTGGACAGGTAACTAGGTACAGTACCTTCCAGTAGACAGTTAGGAGGTACAGGTAGGTATTGGACAGGTAACTAGGTACAGTACCTTCCAGTAGACAGTTAGGAGGTACAGGTAGGTATTGGACAGGTAACTAGGTACAGTACCTTCCAGTAGACAGTTAGGAGGTACAGGTAGGTATTGGACAGGTAATTAGGTACAGTACCTTCCAGTAGACAGTTAGGAGGTACAGGTAGGTATTGGACAGGTAACTAGGTACAGTACCTTCCAGTAGACAGTTAGGAGGTACAGGTAGGTATTGGACAGGTAACTAGGTACAGTACCTTCCAGTAGACAGTTAGGAGGTACAGGTAGGTATTGGACAGGTAATTAGGTACAGTACCTTCCAGTAGACAGTTAGGAGGTACAGGTAGGTATTGGACAGGTAACTAGGTACAGTACCTTCCAGTAGACAGTTAGGAGGTACAGGTAGGTATTGGACAGGTAACTAGGTACAGTACCTTCCAGTAGACAGTTAGGAGGTACAGGTAGGTATTGGACAGGTAACTAGGTACAGTACCTTCCAGTAGACAGTTAGGAGGTACAGATAGGTACTGGACAGGTAACTAGGTACAGTACCTTCCAGTAGACAGTTAGGAGGTACAGGTAGGTCTTGGACAGGTAACTAGGTACAGTACCTAGACAGTTAGGAGGTACAGGTAGGTATTGGACAGGCAACTAGGTACAGTACCTTCCAGTAGACAGTTAGGAGGTACAGGTAGGTATTGGACAGGTAACTAGGTACAGTACCTTCCAGTAGACAGTTAGGAGGTACAGGTAGGTATTGGACAGGTAACTAGGTACCTTCCAGTAGACAGTTAGGAGGTACAGGTAGGTATTGGACAGGTAACTAGGTACAGTACCTTCCAGTAGACAGTTAGGAGATACAGGTAGGTATTGGACAGGTAACTAGGTACAGTACCTTCCAGTAGACAGTTAGGAGGTACAGGTAGGTATTGGACAGGTAACTAGGTACAGTACCTTTCCTTCATCATCGAAGAGCTGTAGCTTTCCAGTGTCGGTCAGCTTGACCTCAGCTCCGATGGGCACCCCCTGACCGGAGTCTACCCACACCCATTCACCCTGGGGGGGGGGGGGGGATGGACAGCCAATACTGAGGATACTGGACTACATACTGAGATTAAACTAATGAAAAGTCACCTACACAGACACGCTATGAAAGACATTGCTTCAAATCTTTTAACTATTTTCCCCCAATAATGTTTAAAATTCATATTTTCTGTCAAAGACAATGTTGAGGATAGGACCTGTTACAAATCATACAAGCAATCCTTGAACATTTTGTATGAGAAGAGTACAGTAATAGTTATCTTACCTTCCTCAAAACCACCATGATTAAAAATGTCTCGTCTCCAATCTATAGATTTAGAGAGAAAAAACAAAAAGGTGTGTATGATTCCATATTGTATGGAAAAGTGCACTACAAAGTGCACTACTTTTGACCAGAGCCCTATTGGACCCTGGTCAAAAGTAGTGCACTATACTGAGAATAGTGTAACATTTGGGATACAGTCAATATATCAGTCGTATAAAATGGCTGCCGTGTCAGCCAGGACCACTCCCTTTTACAGTAAAACAATATTGACACACAATTGTGACACCAGATGGTTAAGGCCTTGTGATTCCTGCTTCAATTCAATTGAATTTAAGTTGAGGTTTTACTGAAATCAAATGATTCAATAGATTCTGAATCCTATTTATATATTTATATTTACATCTTATTACTGGTACATTATGGCTGTCGTCACAACACCATTAGAAGAATCAAAATAACTTAGACAATTATGGTTCAAACCAACCCCTTGTAGCAGCCCATGTCTTACCCGTAGAGGTTATATTGCTGTAGAGGTCTGTAGAAGCTCTCCCTGGTCCTGTAGCCAGTTCAGTCCTCAGCCACTGTTCAATTGTCTGTCCTGTCCAGTCCACCAAGAGAAATAAAACAGCCAGTACTGTGAACCAGGAAACAGGAGGACAACGAGAGCTATGCCAACACAGCACAACCAGCACCTCTTTATGGCCTGAAGACTTTGATCTCAGACACCCAGCACGGGAAATAATCAGAGCAGTTACAGTCAACGCATGACAGGTAGGTCCAGTGTAGGTAACACCCAGTACAGGTACACTGAGGGAAGGTCCACCCCGAGGAAGGCCCATCCCGAGCAGGCCCACCCAGAGGAAGGCCCACCTCGATTTGGCCCACCCCGAGGAAGGCCCATCCCGAGCAGGCCCACCTCGAGCAGGCCCACCCCGATTTGGCCCACCCCGAGGAAGGCCCAGCCCGAGGAAGGCCCACCCCGAGGAAGGACCATCTCGAGTTGGCCCATCCTAAGGTCTAAAGGGAAGGGATACCTTATAGCAACCATCACGTCTCAAACCTTTCTCTTGTAGCATCACTGTTTCTATTTCAGCATTAGTTGTCACACCTCTGTTAGTAACAGGAAAGGCATGTAAAACAGGGCTGTAAAAGCAGCCTAATAAAATCTGAATTACATTATATTTCAGTGTATTGCTACACTAAATGTATCATAAACAATGTTGATTAAGATATTCTATAGTTCCTTCAGAAAGTATTCATACCCTTTGACTTATTCCACATTTTGTTGTGTTACAGCCTGAATTCAAAATAGATTAAATAGTTGTTTTTTCTCTCACCAATCTACACACAATACCATATAATGAAAAAGTGAAAATACGTTTTTAGACATTTTTACAAATTTATTGAAAATTAAATACAGAAAGTATTCACACCTCTGAGTCAATACTTTGTAGAAGCACCTTTAGCAATGATTACAGCTGTGAGTCTTTCTGGGTAAGTCTCTAAAGAGCTTTCCACACCTGGATTGTGCAACATTTGTCCATCATTCCTTAAAGTAATTCTTCAAATTCTGTACAATTGGTTGTTGATCATTGTTGATCAACCATTTTCAGGTCTTACCATAGATTTTCAAGTAGATTTAAGTCAAAACTGTAACTCTGCCCCTCAGGAACATTCACTGTCTTCTTGGTAAGCAATTCCAGTGCACATTTGGCCTTGTATTTTAGGTTATTGTCTTGCTGAAAGGAGAATTAATCTCCCAGTGTCTGGTGGAAAGCAGACTGAACCAGGTTTTCCTCTAAGGTTTTGCCTGTGCTTAGCTCCATTCCATTTATTTTTTTATCCCGAAAACTCCCCAGTCCTTAATGACTACAAACAAGCATACCCATAACATGATGCAGCCACCACTATGCTTGAAAATATGGAGAGTGGTTGCATTGGAATTGGCCCAAACAGAACACTTTGTATTCAGGACAAAATGTTAATTGCTTTGCCAAAATGCTCCAACAGTGCAGTAATATCTAACAATTTACAACAATACACACAAATCTAATAAGTAAAAGAATGGAATTAAGAAATTTAGAAATATTAAGAAGAGCAAAGAGGACAAGTACATTAGTGTCACGCCCTGGCCTTAGTATTCTTTGTTTTCTTTATTATTTTAGTTAGGTCAGGGTGTGACATGGGGAATGTTTGTGTTTTGTTGGTTTTGGGTGTTTCTATGGTAAAGGGGTTGTTGGGTGTAGTATATGGGTTTGTGTTGAGTACATGTGTCTAGCGTTGTCTATGTATGTTTAGTTGTCTAGGAGAGTCTATGGTTACCTGAATGAGTTCCCAATTAGAGACAGCTGATTTCGGTTGTCTCTGATTGGGAGCCTTATTTAGGGTAGCCATAGGCTTTAATTTGTTGTGAGTAGTTGTCTATGTGATACGTTTGTAGCCAGTGTGTGCACATCGTTGTTTAGCTTCACGATCGTTTTCTTGTTTTGTTTAGTGTTTAAGTGTTTTTTGTTTCGTTTGCCTTCTTCGTTAATAAAAAGGAGATGGCTTATTTTCCTAAAGCTGCGTTTTGGTCCGTCAATCCTCCACACGATCGTGACAGAACTACTCACCAATACAGGACCAAGCGGCATGGAAAGCGGCAACAGGACCCACCTACACAGGATTCGTGGACATGGGAGGAGATACTGGATGGTAAGGGGCCGTGGGGACAACCGGGAGAATATCGCCTTCCTCGTGAAGAGCTGGAGGCAGCTAAAGCCGAGAGGAGGCGATATGAGGAGGCAGCACGGAGACAAGGCTGGAAGCCCGTGAGTACAACCCAAAAATTTCTTGGGGGGGGCCTTAAAGGGAGTGTGGCGAAGTCAGGTAGGAAACCTGCGCCTACTCCCTGTACTTACCGTGGAGAGCGAGAGTACGGGCAGACACCGTGTTACGCAGTAGAGCGCACGGTGTCTCCTGTACGCGTGCATAGCCCGGTTCGGTACATTTCAGCTCCACGTATCGGCCGGGCTAGACTGAGTGTTGAGCCGTATGTCATGAAGCCGGCCCAACGCATCTGGTCACCAGTGCGTCTCCTCGGCCGGCGTACATGGCACCAGCCTTACGCATGGTGTCCCCGGTTCGCCTACATAGGCCGGTGCGGGTTATTCCACCTCCCCGCACTGGTCAGGCGACGGGGAGCATACAACCAGGTAAGGTGGGGCAGGCTCGGCGCTCAAGGGAGCCAGTACGCCTGCACGGTCCGGTATTTCCGGCGCCACCTCCCCGCCCCAACCCAGTACCACCAGTGCCTCCTCCACGCACTAGCCATATGGTGCGTGTCTCCAGCCCTTTACCACCAGTGCCTAAACCACGCACCAAGCCTCCTGTGTGTCCCCAGAGTCCTGTGCGTCCTGTTGCTGCTCCCCGCACTAGCCCTGAGATGCGTGTCCCCAGCCCGGTGCCACCAGTCCCGGCACCACGCACCAGGCCTACAGTGCGCCTCAGCCGGCAGGAGTCTGCCGTCTGCACAGCGATGCCTGAACTGCCCGTCTGCCAAGCGCCATCTGAGCCATCCGTCTCCCCAGCGCCATCTGAGCCATCCGTCTCCCCAGCGCCATCTGAGCCATCCGTCTGCCATGAGCCTGCAAAGCCGCCCGTCTGCCATGAGCCTGCAAAGCCGCCCGTCTGCCATGAGCCTACTGAGCCGCCCGCCAGACAGGAGCCGCTAGAGCCGCCCGCCAGACAGGAGCCGCTAGAGCCGTCCGTCAGACAGGATCCGCCAGAGCCGCCAACCAGACAGGATCCGCCAGAGCCGCCAACCAGACAGGATCTGCCAGAGCCGCCAACCAGACAGGATCTGCCAGAGCCGCCAACCAGACAGGATCTGCCAGAGCCGCCAACCAGACAGGATCTGCCAGAGCCGCCAACCAGACAGGATCTGCCAGAGCCGCCAGCCAGCCATGAGCAGCCAGATCCGCCAGCCAGCCATGAGCAGCCAGATCCGCCAGCCAGCCATGAGCAGCCAGATCCGCCAGCCAGCCATGAGCAGCAAGATCCGTCAGCCAGCCATGAGCAGCCAGATCCGTCAGCCAGCCATGAGCAGCCAGATCCGTCAGCCAGCCATGAGCAGCCAGATCCGTCAGCCAGCCATGAGCAGCCAGATCCGTCAGCCAGCCATGAGCAGCCAGATCCGTCAGCCAGCCATGAGCAGCCAGATCCGTCAGCCAGCCATGAGCAGCCAGATCCGTCAGCCAGCCATGAGCAGCCAGATCCGTCAGCCAGCCATGAGCAGCCAGATCCGTCAGCCAGCCATGAGCAGCCAGATCCGTCAGCCAGCCATGAGCAGCCAGATCCGTCAGCCAGCCATGAGCAGCCAGATCCGTCAGCCAGCCATGAGCAGCCAGATCCGTCAGCCAGCCATGAGCAGCCAGATCCGTCAGCCAGCCATGAGCAGCCAGATCCGTCAGCCAGCCATGAGCAGCCAGATCCGTCAGCCAGCCATGAGCAGCCAGATCCGTCAGCCAGCCATGAGCAGCCAGATCCGTCAGCCAGCCATGAGCAGCCAGATCCGTCAGCTAGCCATGAGCAGCCAGATCCGTCAGCCAGCCATGGGCCGTCCCTCAGTCCGGAGCTGCAGTCCCTCAGTCCGGAGCTGCAGTCCCTCAGCCTGGTGCTGCCCCTTATCCTGGTGCTGTCCTTTACCCTGGTACTGCCCCTTAGTCCGGAGCTGCCCCTTAGTCCGGAACTGCCCCTTAATGCAGTGGGGTTAATGTGGAGGGGGGTCATTTGGAGGAAGCTAAGGAGGCAGTTAGGGACTGTGGTGACGTGGGGACCACGACCAGAGCCGGAGCCGCCACCGTGGATGGAAGCCCACCCAGACCCTCCCCTAGACTGGTAAATGGTGCGCCCGGAGTTCGCACCTTAAGGGGGGGGTTATGTCACGCCCTGGCCTTAGTATTCTTTGTTTTCTTTATTATTTTAGTTAGGTCAGGGTGTGACATGGGGAATGTTTGTGTTTTGTTGGTTTTGGGTGTTTCTATGGTAAAGGGGTTGTTGGGTGTAGTATATGGGTTTGTGTTGAGTACATGTGTCTAGCGTTGTCTATGTATGTTTAGTTGTCTAGGAGAGTCTATGGTTACCTGAATGAGTTCCCAATTAGAGACAGCTGATTTCGGTTGTCTCTGATTGGGAGCCTTATTTAGGGTAGCCATAGGCTTTAATTTGTTGTGAGTAGTTGTCTATGTGATACGTTTGTAGCCAGTGTGTGCACATCGTTGTTTAGCTTCACGATCGTTTTCTTGTTTTGTTTAGTGTTTAAGTGTTTTTTGTTTCGTTTGCCTTCTTCGTTAATAAAAAGGAGATGGCTTATTTTCCTAAAGCTGCGTTTTGGTCCGTCAATCCTCCACACGATCGTGACAATTAGAGTGTCTAGCTTGAGAAACAGACGCCTCCACAAGTTCTCAACTGGCAGCTTCATTAAATAGTACGCGCAAAACACCAGTCTCAACGTCAACAGTGAAGAGGCGACTCCGGGATGCTGGGTAGAGATGCTCTGTCCAGCGTCTGTGTTCTTTTGCCCATCTTAATCTTTTATTTCTATTGGCCAGTCTGATATGGCTTTTTCTTTGCAACTCTGCCTAGAAGGCCAGCATCCCAGAGTCGCCTCTTCACTGTTGACGTTGAGACTGGTGTTTTGCGCGTACTATTTAATGAAGCTGTCAGTTGAGAACTTGTGGGGCATCTAGTGTGTAACTCTAATGTACTTGTCCTCTTGCTCAGTTGTGCACCGGGGCCTCCCACTCCTCTTTCTATTCTGGTTAGAGCCAGTTTGCGCTGTTCTGTGAAGGGCGTGGTACACAGAGTTGTACAAGATCTTCAGTTTCTTGGCAATTTCTCACATGGAATAGCCTTAATTTCTCAGAACAAGAATAGACTGACGAGTTTCAGAAGAAAGTCCTTTGTTTCTGGCCATTTTGAGCCTGTAATTGAACCCACAAATGTTGATGCTCCAGATACTCAACTAGTCTAAAGAAGGACAGTTTTATTGCTTCTTTAATCAGGACAACAGTTTTCAGCTGTGCTAACACAATCAGCCTTTTAGAATGATAAACTTGGATTAGCTAACACAACGTGTCATTGGAACACAGGAGTGACGGTTGCTGATAATGGGCCTCTGTACGCCTATGTAGATATTCCATTATAAATAAGCTGTTTCCAGCTACAATTGTAATTTACAACATTAACAATGTCTACACTGTATTTCTGATCAATTTAATGTTATTTTAATGGACAAAATATGTGCTTTTCTTTCAAAAACAAGAACATTTCTAAGTGACCCCAAACTTTTCAACAGTAGTGTATATATATGTATTAAAATACTGAAATCCCTTATTTATATTTGAAGTATTCAGACGTTTTGCAATGAGACTCGAAATTGAGCTCAGGTGCATCCTGTTTCCATTGATCGTCCTTGAGATGTTTTTGCAACTTGATTGGAGTCCATCTGTGGTAAATTCAATTGATTGGACATGATTTGAAAAGGCACACACCTGTCTATATGAGGTCCCACAGTTGACAGTGCATGTCAGAGCAAAAACCAAGCCAAGATGTCGAAATAATTGTCTGTAGAGTTCCAAGACAGAATTGGGTTGAGGCACAGATCTGGGGAAGGGTACCAAAAAATGTTTGCAGAATTGAAGGTCCCCAAGAACACAGTGGCCACCATCATTTTAAAATGAAAGAAGTTTAGAATAAAATAAGTTTGGAACCACCAAGACTCTTCCTAGAGCTCTAAGATGCAGGGTTGAGTAACTTGGTGGCAGCCAGCTAGTGACAAGTGGCTAAGTTCAGGGCGGGCGGTACTGGGCGGGGGCCGGCAAGTGGTGACTATTTAACAGTCTGATGGCCTTGAGATAGAAGCTGTTTTTCAGTCTCTCGGTCCCTGCTTTGATGCACCTGGACTGACCTCGCCTTCTGGATGATAGCGGGGTGAACAGGCAGTGGCTCGGCTGGCTGAGGTCCTTGATGATCTTCTTGGCCTTCCTGTAACACTGGGTGGTGTAGGTGTCCTGGAGGGCAGGCGGTGTGCCCCGGTGATGCGTTGAGCAGACCGCACCCACACTCTGGAGAGCCCTGTGGTTGCGGACGGTGCAGTTGCCGTACCAGGCGGTGATACAGCCCGACAGGATATTGTCAATGGTGCATCTGTAAAAGTTTATGAGGGTCTTAGGGTCAAAGCTCAGGACGCTGAAGAGGCGCTGTAGTGCCTTCTTCACCACACTGTCTGTGTGGGTGAACCATTTCAAATTGTCAGTGATAAGGACGCAGTGAAACTTGAAGCTTTTCACCTTCTCCACTGCTGCCACGTCGTTGTGGGCGTGCTCCCTCTGTTGTCTCTTGAAGTCCGTGATCAGCTCCTTCATTTTGTTGACATTGAGAGAGAGGTTATTTTCCTGGTACCACTCTACTAGGGCCCTCACCTCCTCTCTGTAGGCTGTCTCGTTATTGTTGGTAATCAGGCCTACCACTGTTGTGTCGTCTGTTGTGGCCACAGGGAGTATAGATCCTTGTGGGGCCCCTGTGTTGAGGATCAGTGTAGTGAAGGTGTTGATGCCTACCTTCACCACATGGGGGCGACCCGTCAGGAAGTCCAGGACCAACTTGCACAGTGCCGGGTTCAGACTCAGGGCCCCGAGTTAAGTGATGAGTTTACCCTCCAAGCTCATCACTGTTATGTCTTTGTCATTATTGGGTATTGTGTGTAGTTGAGGGGGGAAAAAATGACTTAATCAATTTTAGAATAAGGCTGTAACGTAACAATATGTGGAAAAAGTCAATATTTTCAGAATGCACTGTATGCTTCCAGCAGGCCCAGTGCTTCAGGAATGATTAACCATCACTCTGCCTCCTCTCTAATCCCAGCAGGCCCAGTTATTCAGGAACGATTAACCATCACTCTGCCTCCTCTCTAATCCCTGCAGGCCCAGTTATTCAGGAACGATTAACCATCACTCTGCCTCCTCTCTAATCCCTGCAGGCCCAGTTATTCAGGAATGATTAACCATCACTCTGCCTCCTCTCTAATCCCAGCAGGCCCAGTTATTCAGGAACGATTAACCATCACTCTGCCTCCTCTCTAATCCCTGCAGGCCCAGTTATTCAGGAATGATTAACCATCACTCTGCCTCCTCTCTAATCCCAGCAGGCCCAGTTATTCAGGAATGATTAACCATCACTCTGCCTCCTCTCTAATCCCAGCAGGCCCAGTGATTCAGGAATGATTAACCATCACTCTGCCTCCTCTCTAATCCCAGCAGGCCCAGTTATTCAGGAACGATTAACCATCACTCTGCCTCCTCTCTAATCCCAGCAGGCCCAGTTATTCAGGAATGATTAACCATCACTCTGCCTCCTCTCTAATCCCAGCAGGCTCAGTGATTCAGGAATGATTAACCATCACTCTGCCTCCTCTCTAATCCCAGCAGGCCCAGTTATTCAGGAATGATTAACCATCACTCTGCCTCCTCTCTAATCCCAGCAGGCCCAGTTCTTCGGGAATGATTAACCATCACTCTGCCTCCTCTCTAATCCCTGCAGGCCCAGTTCTTCAGGAATGATTAACCATCACTCTGCCTCCTCTCGAATCCCAGCAGGCCCAGTTATTCAGGAATGATTAACCATCACTCTGCCTCCTCTCTAATCCCAGCAGGCCCAGTTATTCAGGAATGATTAACCATCACTCTGCCTCCTCTCTAATCCCAGCAGGCCCAGTTATTCAGGAATGATTAACCATCACTCTGCCTCCTCTCTAATCCCAGCAGGCCCAGTTCTTCGGGAATGATTAACCATCACTCTGCCTCCTCTCTAATCCCTGCAGGCCCAGTTCTTCAGGAACGATTAACCATCACTCTGCCTCCTCTCTAATCCCAGCAGGCCCAGTTCTTCAGGAATGATTAACCATCACTCTGCCTCCTCTCTAATCCCAGCAGGCCCAGTTATTCAGGAATGATTAACCATCACTCTGCCTCCTCTCTAATCCCAGCAGGCCCAGTTATTCAGGAATGATTAACCATCACTCTGCCTCCTCTCTAATCCCAGCAGGCCCAGTTATTCAGGAATGATTAACCATCACTCTGCCTCCTCTCTAATCCCAGCAGGCCCAGTTCTTCAGGAACGATTAACCATCACTCTGCCTCCTCTCTAATCCCAGCAGGCCCAGTTATTCAGGAACGATTAACCATCACTCTGCCTCCTCTCTAATCCCAGCAGGCCCAGTTATTCAGGAATGGTTAACCATCACTCTGCCTCCTCTCTAATCCCAGCAGGCTCAGTGATTCGGGAATGATTAACCATCACTCTGCCTCCTCTCTAATCCCAGCAGGCCCAGTTCTTCGGGAATGATTAACCATCACTCTGCCTCCTCTCTAATCCCTGCAGGCCCAGTTCTTCAGGAATGATTAACCATCACTCTGCCTCCTCTCTAATCCCAGCAGGCCCAGTTATTCAGGAATGATTAACCATCACTCTGCCTCCTCTCTAATCCCAGCAGGCCCAGTTATTCAGGAATGATTAACCATCACTCTGCCTCCTCTCTAATCCCAGCAGGCCCAGTTATTCAGGAATGATTAACCATCACTCTGCCTCCTCTCTAATCCCAGCAGGCCCAGTTCTTCGGGAATGATTAACCATCACTCTGCCTCCTCTCTAATCCCTGCAGGCCCAGTTCTTCAGGAATGATTAACCATCACTCTGCCTCCTCTCTAATCCCAGCAGGCCCAGTTATTCAGGAACGATTAACCATCACTCTGCCTCCTCTCTAATCCCAGCAGGCCCAGTTATTCAGGAATGATTAACCATCACTCTGCCTCCTCTCTAATCCCAGCAGGCCCAGTTATTCAGGAACGATTAACCATCACTCTGCCTCCTCTCTAATCCCAGCAGGCCCAGTGATTCAGGAACGATTAACCATCACTCTGCCTCCTCTCTAATCCCAGCAGGCCCAGTTCTTCAGGAATGATTAACCATCACTCTGCCTCCTCTCTAATCCCAGCAGGCCCAGTTATTCAGGAATGATTAACCATCACTCTGCCTCCTCTCTAATCCCAGCAGGCCCAGTTATTCAGGAATGATTAACCATCACTCTGCCTCCTCTCTAATCCCAGCAGGCCCAGTTCTTCGGGAATGATTAACCATCACTCTGCCTCCTCTCTAATCCCTGCAGGCCCAGTTATTCAGGAACGATTAACCATCACTCTGCCTCCTCTCTAATCCCAGCAGGCCCAGTTATTCAGGAATGATTAACCATCACTCTGCCTCCTCTCTAATCCCAGCAGGCCCAGTTATTCAGGAATGATTAACCATCACTCTGCCTCCTCTCTAATCCCAGCAGCTATTCCTCGCGCACTTAGAACCTACCGCTTCAATACAGCCTAAATATTTGTCATTTAACTTTTTAAATGTATTACCTCTTAAACGTGTCATAAACACAACCAGTCACAATGTTTTAATCTGATTAGGCTGCTTCGGACGTCTCCTGTAGTCTACCTGCACACGACGGTCCAAAACGTCTCCTGTAGGCTACCTGCACACGACGGTCCAATACGTCTCCTGTAGGCTACCTGCACACGACGGTCCAATACGTCTCCTGTAGGCTACCTGCACACGTCGGTCCAAAATATAATACCAGAGTCCTCAAAATGGCTTGTCATTAACCAGGTTTCCATCCAGCCTTTTTATGCGAGTACATGTGAGATAAAAACACAAGACATCATGTGGTCCTCCCACTACGACTCGGGAAAGCATGTAGTTTATTAGGCTACAGATGAAACAAGTTACGATCAACTTCACAGGGAGGTGAAAGGTCACGGTGACGAGCTTGATGCTCCTTTCCAAAAAAATATCGAAGGGTCTTATTCTGGTGACAATCGATATTTCGCTGACATTTGACAAATAAAAATAATATGGATCTTATCCATAATAATCTCATCATGTAGGTTAGCCTACCCTCACTGTATCTGCAAGCTTCTGGCTAGAGCTCACATTCCAAGACAAGAATGGGCACATCTATATCTACATTTTAGTGACAAAACCATCAAGTGGGCCAAGAGTTGAAAACGTGATGGAAACCCATTTCACCTCAGAAGTTATATTTTTATGCGCACAGTGTATTTACGCACATACTTTTCTCCGCAACAAAATCAATTTGATGGAAACACAACTCTGATGAAAAAAAGGCGATTTTTTTTGTTTTTATGCAGATTTTAGAATATTCACATAAAACTCTGGTCGCCAATTGGACGGAAACCTAGCTACAGACACCCTAAAGACTCTGGCTAGTGTGCTAGTCCAGCGTCACTTTGATTATGCGGCACATCCTGGTTCACCAGCAGCACCAAACATCTAAAGAAGAAGCTACAGACCAGCAAAAAACAAGCTGGTAAGAACTGTTCTCAAACTGCCCCCCCTCACACTCATTTTGAGGTCCAAAATGTTTCTGTTTGTCTCTCTGTAATGTGTCCGTCTCTCTAACGTGTCCGTCTCTCTGTAATGTGTCCGTCTCTATGTAATGTGTCCGTCTCTCTGTAACGTGTCCGTCTCTCTCTGTAACGTGTCCGTCTCTCTCTGTAACGTGTCCGTCTCTCTGTAACGTGTCCGTCTCTCTGTAACGTGTCCGTCTCTCTGTAACGTGTCCGTCTCTCTGTGTCCGTCTCTCTGTAACGTGTCCGTCTCTCTGTAACGTGTCCGTCTCTCTGTAACGTGTTCGTTTCTATGTAACGTGTCCGTCTCTCTGTAACGTGTCCGTCTCTATGTAACGTGTCCGTTTCTATGTAACGTGTCCGTCTCTCTCTAACGTGTCCGTCTCTCTGTAACGTGTCCGTCTCTCTGTAACGTGTCCGTCTCTCTGTAACGTGTCCGTCTCTCTGTAACGTGTCCGTCTCTCTGTAACGTGTCCGTCTCTCTGTAACGTGTCCGTCTCTCTGTAACGTGTCCGTCTCTCTAACGTGTCCGTCTCTCTGTAACGTGTCCGTCTCTCTGTAACGTGTCCGTCTCTCTGTAACGTGTCCGTCTCTCTGTAACGTGTCCGTCTCTCTGTAACGTGTCCGTCTCTCTGTAACGTGTCCGTCTCTATGTAACGTGTCCGTCTCTCTGTAACGTGTCCGTCTCTATGTAACGTGTCCGTCTCTCTGTAACGTGTCCGTCTCTCTCTGTAACGTGTCCGTCTCTCTCTGTAACGTGTCAGTCTCTCTGTAACGTGTCCGTCTCTCTGTAACGTGTCCGTCTCTCTGTAACGTGTCCGTCTCTCTGTAACGTGTCCGTCTCTCTGTAACGTGTCCGTCTCTCTGTAACGTGTTCGTTTCTATGTAACGTGTCCGTCTCTCTGTAACGTGTCCGTCTCTCTGTAACGTGTCCGTCTCTCTGTAACGTGTCCGTTTCTATGTAACGTGTCCGTCTCTCTCTAACGTGTCCGTCTCTCTCTAACGTGTCCGTCTCTCTGTAACGTGTCCGTCTCTCTGTAACGTGTCCGTCTCTCTGTAACGTGTCCGTCTCTCTGTAACGTGTCCGTCTCTCTGTAACGTGTCCGTCTCTCTGTAACGTGTCCGTCTCTCTGTAACGTGTCCGTCTCTCTGTAACGTGTCCGTCTCTCTGTAACGTGTCCGTCTCTCTGTAACGTGTCCGTCTCTCTGTAACGTGTCCGTCTCTCTGTAACGTGTCCGTCTCTCTGTAACGTGTCCGTCTCTCTGTAACGTGTCCGTCTCTCTGTAACGTGTCCGTCTCTATGTAACGTGTCCGTCTCTCTCTAACGTGTCCGTCTCTCTGTAACGTGTCCGTCTCTCTGTAACGTGTCCGTCTCTCTGTAACGTGTCCGTCTCTCTGTAACGTGTCCGTCTCTCTGTAACGTGTCCGTCTCTCTGTAACGTGTCCGTTTCTATGTAACGTGTCCGTCTCTCTGTAACGTGTCCGTCTCTCTGTAACGTGTCCGTCTCTATGTAACGTGTCCGTCTCTATGTAACGTGTCCGTCTCTCTGTAACGTGTCGGTCTCTCTGTAACGTGTCCGTCTCTCTGTAACGTGTCCGTCTCTCTGTAACGTGTCCGTCTCTCTGTAACGTGTCCGTCTCTCTGTAACGTGTCGGTCTCTCTGTAACGTGTCGGTCTCTCTGTAACGTGTCGGTCTCTCTGTAACGTGTCCGTCTCTCTGTAACGTGTCCGTCTCTCTGTAACGTGTCCGTCTCTCTGTAACGTGTCCGTCTCTATGTAACGTGTCCGTCTCTCTGTAACGTGTCCGTCTCTCTGTAACGTGTCCGTCTCTCTGTAACGTGTCCGTCTCTCTGTAACGTGTCCGTCTCTCTAACGTGTCCGTCTCTCTGTAATGTGTCCGTCTCTATGTAACGTGTCCGTCTCTCTCTGTAACGTGTCCGTCTCTCTCTGTAACGTGTCCGTCTCTCTCTGTAACGTGTCCGTCTCTCTGTAACGTGTCCGTCTCTCTGTAACGTGTCCGTCTCTCTGTAACGTGTCCGTCTCTCTGTAACGTGTCCGTCTCTCTGTAACGTGTCCGTCTCTCTGTGTCCGTCTCTCTGTAACGTGTCCGTCTCTCTGTAACGTGTCCGTCTCTCTGTAACGTGTTCGTTTCTATGTAACGTGTCCGTCTCTCTGTAACGTGTCCGTCTCTCTGTAACGTGTCCGTCTCTCTGTAACGTGTCCGTCTCTCTGTAACGTGTCCGTCTCTCTGTAACGTGTCCGTCTCTCTGTAACGTGTCCGTCTCTCTGTAACGTGTCCGTCTCTCTGTAACGTGTCCGTTTCTATGTAACGTGTCCGTCTCTCTGTAACGTGTCCGTCTCTATGTAACGTGTCCGTCTCTATGTAACGTGTCCGTCTCTCTGTAACGTGTCCGTCTCTCTGTAACGTGTCGGTCTCTCTGTAACGTGTCCGTCTCTCTGTAACGTGTCCGTCTCTCTGTAACGTGTCCGTCTCTCTGTAACGTGTCCGTCTCTCTGTAACGTGTCCGTCTCTCTGTAACGTGTCCGTCTCTCTGTAACGTGTCCGTCTCTATGTAACGTGTCCGTCTCTCTGTAACGTGTCCGTCTCTCTGTAACGTGTCCGTCTCTCTGTAACGTGTCCGTCTCTCTGTAACGTGTCCGTCTCTCTGTAACGTGTCCGTCTCTCTGTAACGTGTCCGTCTCTCTGTAACGTGTCGGTCTCTCTGTAACGTGTCGGTCTCTCTGTAACGTGTCGGTCTCTCTATGTAACGTGTCCGTCTCTCTGTAACGTGTCCGTCTCTCTGTAATGTGTCCGTCTCTCTGTGTAAATGTATATGTGTTTATGTAAAAAAAATAGGGTCCACAATGGAAAGACGTCCCGATTTTCGCTCCAGCCGTTACCAGGAGCCCGTCCTCCCCAATCAAGGTGCTACCAACCTCCTGTGATATGTATAACGAGCAACAATATAAACTAACATGAAGCAATTTCTAAGATTTTACTGAGTTATAGTTCATTTGAGGAAATCAGTCAATTTAAATTCATGTATTAAACCCTCATCTCCGGACTTCACATGACTGGGAATACAAATATGCATCTGTTGGTCACGTATGCCTTAAAAAAGAAGTAGGAGTGTGGATCAGAACCAGTCACTATCCGATGTGACCATTTGCCTCCAGGCAGCGCGTCACATCTCCTTCACATAGAGTTGATCAGGCTGTTGATTGTGGAATGTTGTCCCACTCCGCTTCAAAGGCTGTGTGAATTTGCTGGATATTTGGCGGGAACTGGAACAAACTGTCAATACACGTCGATCCAGAGCATCCCAAACATGCTCGATGGGTGGCATGTCTTCCAGGAATTGTGTACAGATCCTTGTGACACGGGGCCTTGCATTATCATGCTGAAACATGAGGTGATTGGCGGCGGATGAATGACAACGCTGGGCCTCAGGATCTTGTCACGGATTGACATCAGCAAACCGCTCGCCCACACAATGCCACATGCGTGGTCTGCGGTTGTGAGGCAGATTGGACGTACATTCTCTAAAGCAACACTGGCGGCAGCTTATTGTAGAGAAATGAACTTTGAATTCTCTGGCAACAGCTCTGGTAGGCATTCCTTCAGTCAGCATCCCAATTACACCGCTCCCTCAACTTGACACATCTGTGACACTTTTAGAGTGGCCTTTTATTGTTCCCCAGCACAAGGTGCACGTTGGTAATAATCATGCTGTTTAAATCAGCTTCTTGATTTGCCACACCTGTCAAGTGGATGGATTATCTTGTCAAATGAGAGAGAAAAGCTTTTGGAAACACATGGACATTTTCTGGGATCTTTTATTTAATATTTTATGAGGAACAACACTTTACTTGTTGCTTTTACATTTTTCAATCAGTTTATTATTTTTTTAACTGACAAACGAAATCAATCAATCCAAAACAGTGCAGCGGACATTTGATGAATGGAAAGAAACATCTGTTACTAAACACCAAGAAAGTTGAATGACATTCGGAGATTGTTAAGTCAAGCCGTCGATTTTGGGTAGGCCTACAAGGTAGGGAGGGATGTATTTTCTGTTCGTCGAGATTTACATTTATTGTGGTGTTTAAAACACACAAAAAAACATGATACTGAATACTGCCCAAAGTCAGTATGCTTTGTTTATTGGTTGTGTGGCACAGAAACCTTTTGGTAGAACATTTTGATGATCTGATCGAGGTGAAAATAGTTTTTACGTTGGGGAGGGTCAGGTGAAAATAGTTTTTACGTTGGGGAGGGTCAGGTGAAAATAGTTTTTACGTTGGGGAGGGTCAGGTGAAAATAGTTTTTACGTTGGGGAGGGTCAGGTGAAAATAGTTTTTACGTTGGGGGGGTCAGGTGAAAATAGTTTTTACGTTGGGGAGTGGGAGCAGTTAACTTAAATTCTTGTTAATCTTTCTGCCAATATCAGATATGTCAACGTCCTGGGAAATGTTCTTGTTACTTCCAACCTCATGCTAATCACATTAGACTACGTTAGCTCAACCGTCCCGCGGGGGGGACACCGATCCCATAGAGGTTTTAAAAAAAACTTTTGGGCATGAGATCCGTGGAATACGTTTAAAGTGTGTATTAAAATGTCATATTATTAGTTTAAAATTTCTTCTTAACCCTGGGCTCACAGGCAACAAACCAAATCAAATTTTATGCTAAACATGTGTATGTGACAAATATGTTATTGCGGGTGTAACGAAATGCTTGTGTTCCTAGCTCCAACAGTGCAGTAATATCCAACAATTTACAACAAAACACTCAAATCTAAAGTAAAATAATGGAGTTAAGAAATATATAAATCTTAGGACGAACAATGTTGGAGTGGCATTGACTAAATACAGTAGAATACAGAATATACATATGAGATGAGTAAAACAGTATGTAAACATTATTAAAGTGACTAGTGATTCCATGTCTATGTATAGAGGGCAGCAGCCTCTAAGGTGCAGGGTGGAGTAACATTATTAAAGTGTGATTCCATGTCTATGTACATAGATAGGGCAGCAGCCTCTAAGGTGCAGGGTAGAGTAACATTATTAAAGTGACCAGTGATTCCATGTCTATGTATAGAGGGCAGCAGCCTCTAAGGTGCAGGGTTGAGTAACATTATTAAAGTGACCAGTGATTCCATGTCTATGTATAGAGGGCAGCAGCCTCTAAGGTGCAGGGTGGAGTAACATTATTAAAGTGACCAGTGATTCCATGTCTATGTATAGAGGGCAGCAGTCTCTAAGGTGCAGGGTGGAGTAACATTATTAAAGTGTGATTCCATGTCTATGTATAGAGGGCAGCAGTCTCTAAGGTGCAGGGTGGAGTAACATTATTAAAGTGTGATTCCATGTCTATGTATAGAGGGCAGCAGCCTCTAAGGTGGAGGGTGGAGTAACATTATTAAAGTGTGATTCCATGTCTATGTATAGAGGGCAGCAGCCTCTAAGGTGGAGGGTGGAGTAACATTATTAAAGTGTGATTCCATGTCTATGTATAGTGGGCAGCAGCCTCTAAGGTGCAGGGTGGAGTAACATTATTAAAGTGGCCAGTGATTCCATGTCTATGTATAGAGGGCAGCAGCCTCTAAGGTGCAGGGTGGAGTAACATTATTAAAGTGGCCAGTGATTCCATGTCTATGTATAGAGGGCAGCAGTCTCTAAGGTGCAGGGTGGAGTAACATTATTAAAGTGACCAGTGATTCCATGTCTATGTATAGAGGGCAGCAGCCTCTAAGGTGCAGGGTGGAGTAACATTATTAAAGTGTGATTCCATGTCTATGTATAGAGGGCAGCAGCCACTAAGGTGCAGGGTGGAGTAACATTATTAAAGTGACCAGTGATTCCATGTCTATGTATAGAGGGCAGCAGCCTCTAAGGTGCAGGGTGGAGTAACATTATTAAAGTGTGATTCCATGTCTATGTATAGAGGGCAGCAGCCTCTAAGGTGCAGGGTGGAGTAACATTATTAAAGTGGCCAGTGATTCCATGTCTATGTATAGAGGGCAGCAGTCTCTAAGGTGCAGGGTGGAGTAACATTATTAAAGTGACCAGTGATTCCATGTCTATGTATAGAGGGCAGCAGCCTCTAAGGTGCAGGGTGGAGTAACATTATTAAAGTGTGATTCCATGTCTATGTATAGAGGGCAGCAGCCTCTAAGGTGCAGGGTGGAGTAACATTATTAAAGTGGCCAGTGATTCCATGTCTATGTATAGAGGGCAGCAGTCTCTAAGGTGCAGGGTGGAGTAACATTATTAAAGTGACCAGTGATTCCATGTCTATGTATAGAGGGCAGCAGCCTCTAAGGTGCAGGGTGGAGTAACATTATTAAAGTGTGATTCCATGTCTATGTATAGAGGGCAGCAGCCACTAAGGTGCAGGGTGGAGTAACATTATTAAAGTGACCAGTGATTCCATGTCTATGTATAGAGGGCAGCAGCCTCTAAGGTGCAGGGTGGAGTAACATTATTAAAGTGTGATTCCATGTCTATGTATAGAGGGCAGCAGCCTCTAAGGTGCAGGGTGGAGTAACATTATTAAAGTGTGATTCCATGTCTATGTATAGAGGGCAGTAGCCTCTAAGGTGCAGGGTGGAGTAACATTATTAAAGTGTGATTCCATGTCTATGTATAGAGGGCAGTAGCCACTAAGGTGCAGGGTTGAGTAACATTATTAAAGTGTGATTCCATGTCTATGTATAGAGGGCAGCAGCCTCTAAGGTGCAGGGTTGAGTAACATTATTAAAGTGACCAGTGATTCCATGTCTATGTATAGAGGGCAGCAGCCTCTAAGGTGCAGGGTTGAGTAACATTATTAAAGTGTGATTCCATGTCTATGTATAGAGGGCAGCAGCCTCTAAGGTGCAGGGTTGAGTAACATTATTAAAGTGACCAGTGATTCCATGTCTATGTATAGAGGGCAGTAGCCTCTAAGGTGCAGGGTTGAGTAACATTATTAAAGTGTGATTCCATGTCTATGTATAGAGGGCAGCAGCCTCTAAGGTGCAGGGTGGAGTAACATTATTAAAGTGTGATTCCATGTCTATGTATAGAGGGCAGCAGCCTCTAAGGTGGAGGGTGGAGTAACATTATTAAAGTGTGATTCCATGTCTATGTATAGAGGGCAGCAGCCTCTAAGGTGCAGGGTGGAGTAACATTATTAAAGTGTGATTCCATGTCTATGTATAGAGGGCAGCAGCCTCTAAGGTGGATGGTTGAGTAACATTATTAAAGTGGCCAGTGATTCCATGTCTATGTATAGAGGGCAGCAGCCTCTAAGGTGCAGGGTTGAGTAACATTATTAAAGTGACCAGTGATTCCGTGTCTATGTATAGAGGGCAGCAGCCTCTAAGGTGCAGGGTAGAGTAACATTATTAAAGTGTGATTCCATGTCTATGTATAGAGGGCAGCAGCCTCTAAGGTGCAGGGTTGAGTAACCGGGTGGTAGCCGGCTAGTGATGGCTATTTAACGGTCTGATGGGCTGGACATAGAAGCTGTTTTTCAGTCTCTCGGTCCCTGCTTTGATGCACCTATACCGACCTCGCCTTCTGGATGATAGCGGGGTGAACAGACAGTGGCTCGGGTGGTTGTCCTTGATGATCTTTTTGACCTTCCTGTGACATCGGGTGCTGTAGGTGTTCTGGAGGGCAGATAGTTTTCCCCCGGTGATGCATTGGGCAGACCGCACCACTCTCTGGAAAGCACCGGTTTCGGGCAGTTCAGTTGCCGTAACGGGCGGTGATACAGCTCGACAGGATGCTCTCAATTGTGCATCTGTAAAAGTTTGTGAGGGTTTTAGGTGCCAAGCCAAATGTCTTAAGCCTCCTGGGGTTGAAGAGGCACTTTTGCATCTTCTTCACCACACGTTCTGTGTGTGTGGACCATTTCAGATTGTCAGTGATGTGTACGCCGAGGAACTTGAAGCTTTCCACCTTCTCCACTGTGGTCCCGTCGAAGTGGATAGGGGCACGCCCCATCTGCTGTTTCCTGAAGTCCACAATCAGCTCCTTTGTTTTGTCGACATTGAGTGAGAGATTATTTTCCTGGCACCACACTCCTAAGGCCATCACCTCCTCCCTGTAGGCCGTCTCGTCATTATTGGTAATCAGGCCTACCACTGTAGTGTCGTCTGCAAACTTGATGATTGAGTTGGAGGCGTGCGTGGCCACGCAGTCGTGGGTGAACAGGGAGTACAGGAGGGGGCTGGATCTATTGGGGTGGTAAGCAAATTGTGGGTCTCGGGAGTCAGGTAAGGTAGAGGTGATATGATCCTTAACTAGCATCTCAAAGCACTTCATGATGACATAAGTGAGTTCTACTCTGAGGATCATTTCTTTAAACATAAATGCACTGTAAGCTTTAAAAAAACAAAACAAAAAACAGTCGCTTTTATTTCAGTATTTTATTTTCAAATAATTTCTGGGTAACAATGGGCTCCGGAGTGGCACGGCGGTCTAAGACACTGCATCTCAGTACTAGAGGCGTCACTACAGACCCTGGTTCGATTCCAGGCTGAATCACAACCGACCGTGATTGGGAGTCCCATAGGGCGGCGCACAATTGGCCCAGCGTCGTCCGCGTTAGGGTTTGGCCCCGGGGTAGCGGTCTCTAACCCACTGTAGGCCGTCATTGTAAAATAAAAGTTTGTTCTTAACTGACTTGCCGAGTTAAATAAAGGTTAAATAAAAAAACGACATCGACACCTTACTGCGATTGGAAAAAAAAAGAAAGAAAAAAAAAGCTTCTTAGCACAGAGGAATTTCTCAAGCAAGAACTTTGCTAAGGACTCTCTGTGAGTGGTCTGAATGGGGAGGGGGAAACTGAAAACGAGCTGTTATTGGCTGAGAGGTTTGGAACTCTTTCTTATTGGCCTATTAGCTAATTTACCACTTGGTGATGTCACCAGGCAGGCCAAAACTCCATCCCACCAAAACAGGCTTAAATTTCAGGCGGTCAAACAGCTCTTACACTAAAAAGGCATTATCATAATTTTACAGTATTATTCCAATCTCATTGTGTGAAAATATATATAAAACAGAGGAAAATCCTGTTTTTGACTGCACAGGGCCTTCACAAATGCAAAGTTCTCTCTGCCTCATGGCAAAATGTGTAGAATTGCAGAAAATGATCTTGAAAACGGCAACATTTTATCTATGATGCCAAGAATAGTGCCTTTCAAATGTTTTTCCCCGGGCCCGAGACTTGGTTCGTCCAGCCATGAACTGCAGACGTAGTAAAAAATAACGGAAGGCAAACATTTAAAAAAAAATCTCACTTGAGTTGTGTTCTGATTATGAGAGGGTGCCTGATGAATTTGCCGTCACAAAAGGGGTCCCATAAAGTTTGAGAACTCTTGCTCCAGTCGACTCCACAACAATGGGAACATCCATGGATCAAAGCTAGTGTCTTACATATAAAACAAAATGACTGAGAATGACAGTTTCCTTGAAGTGGTTTTACTAGAATAACAGAGAACTCATGTACAACAGCTGAATTTTCAGGCCCAAAGTGTCTGATCATAACATCTGAAAAAAGAAACGTAACATGTTTTCATGAAGTACAAAACCCCTAAAATTAGCCAAAAGAGACAATGGAACAAAAATTTAAAAAAGTTAAAACACTTTCATATACAACTTGTTATATTTTGAACACAAATCCGTTTCATTGTAGTTACACGACAAGCACAATACTTCCTTCTAAAACCAAACGCATAATGTACGGTCTTCAATCACACCATGAAACATTACCCACTATCCCAGGCAGACATTTCAATACATTACTCACCATCCCAGTCAGCCATTTCAAAACATTACCCACTATGCTAGTCAGCCATTTCAAAACATTACCCACTATGCTAGTCAGCCATTTCAATACATTACCCACTATGCTAGTCAGACATTTCAATACATTACCCACTATGCTCGTCAGCCATTTCAAAACATTACCCACTATGCTAGTCAGCCATTTCAATACATTACCCACTATGCTCGTCAGACATTTCAATACATTACCCACTATGCTCGTCAGACATTTCAATACATTACCCACTATGCTCATCAGCCATTTCAATACATTACCCACTATCCCAGTCAGCCATTTCAAAACATTACCCACTATGCTAGTCAGCCATTTCAATACATTACCCACTATGCTCGTCAGCCATTTCAATACATTACCCACTATGCTAGTCAGCCATTTCAATACATTACCCACTATGCTAGTCAGCCATTTCAATACATTACCCACTATGCTAGTCAGCCATTTCAAAACATTACCCACTATGCTAGTCAGCCATTTCAATACATTACCCACTATGCTAGTCAGCCATTTCAACGCATTACCCACTATGCTAGTCAGCCATTTCAATGCAATACCCACTATGCTAGTCAGCCATTTCAATGCATTACCCACTATGCTAGTCAGCCATTTCAAAGCATTACCCACTATGCTAGTCAGCCATTTCAAAACATTACCCACTATGCTAGTCAGCATTTCAAAACATTACCCACTATGCTAGTCAGCCATTTCAATACATTACCCACTATGCTAGTCAGCCATTTCAATACATTACCCACTATGCTAGTCAGCCATTTCAATACATTACCCACTATGCTAGTCAGACATTTCAAT
The DNA here is from genome assembly GCF_029448725.1 of Salvelinus fontinalis. Classification (NCBI taxonomy): domain Eukaryota; kingdom Metazoa; phylum Chordata; class Actinopteri; order Salmoniformes; family Salmonidae; genus Salvelinus; species Salvelinus fontinalis. The sequence continues at coordinate 9,111,663 of NC_074678.1, forward strand.
ACATTACCCACTATGCTAGTCAGCCATTTCAATACATTACCCACTATGCTAGTCAGCCATTTCAATACATTACCCACTATCCCAGTCAGCCATTTCAAAACATTACCCACTATGCTCGTCAGCCATTACCCCACTATGCTCGTCAGCCATTACCCACTATACTAGTCAGCCATTTCAATACATTACCCACTATGCTCGTCAGCCATTTCAATACATTACCCACTATGCTCGTCAGCCATTTCAATACATTACCCACTATGCTCGTCAGCCATTTCAAAACATTACCCACTATGCTAGTCAGCCATTTCAATACATTACTCACTATGCTAGTCAGCCATTTCAAAACATTACCCACTATGCTAGTCAGCCATTTCAATACATTACCCACTATGCTCGTCAGCCATTTCAAAACATTACCCACTATGCTAGTCAGCCATTTCAATACATTACCCACTATGCTAGTCAGCCATTTCAAAACATTACCCACTATGCTAGTCAGCCATTTCAATACATTACCCACTATGCTCGTCAGCCATTTCAATACATTACCCACTATGCTCGTCAGCCATTTCAAAACATTACCCACTATGCTAGTCAGCCATTTCAATACATTACTCACTATGCTAGTCAGCCATTTCAAAACATTACCCACTATGCTCGTCAGCCATTTCAATACATTACCCACCATCCCAGTCAGCCATTTCAAAACATTACCCACTATCCCAGTCAGCCATTTTAATATGCTCGTCAGCCATTTCAATACATTACCCACCATCCCAGTCAGCCATTTCAAAACATTACCCACTATGCTAGTCAGCCATTTCAATACATTACCCACTATGCTCGTCAGCCATTTCAATACATTACCCACCATCCCAGTCAGCCATTTCAAAACATTACCCACTATGCTAGTCAGACATTTCAATACATTACCCACTATGCTCGTCAGACATTTCAATACATTACCCACTATGCTCGTCAGACATTTCAATACATTACCCACTATGCTCGTCAGACATTTCAATACATTACCCACTATCCCAGTCAGCCATTTCAATATGCTAGTCAGCCATTTCAATACATCACCCACCATCCCAGTCAGCCATTTCAATACATTACCCACTATGCTAGTCAGCCATTTCAATACATTACCCACTATGCTCATCAGCCATTTCAAAACATTACCCACTATGCTAGTCAGCCATTTCAATACATTACCCACTATGCTAGTCAGACATTTCAATACATTACCCACTATGCTCGTCAGCCATTTCAAAACATTACCCACTATGCTAGTCAGCCATTTCAATACATTACCCACTATGCTCGTCAGACATTTCAATACATTACCCACTATGCTCGTCAGACATTTCAATACATTACCCACTATGCTAGTCAGCCATTTCAATACATTACCCACTATGCTCGTCAGACATTTCAATACATTACCCACTATGCTCGTCAGACATTTCAATACATTACCCACTATGCTCATCAGCCATTTCAACGCATTACCCACTATGCTAGTCAGCCATTTCAATGCAATACCCACTATGCTAGTCAGCCATTTCAATGCATTACCCACTATGCTAGTCAGCCATTTCAAAGCATTACCCACTATGCTAGTCAGCCATTTCAAAACATTACCCACTATGCTAGTCAGCATTTCAAAACATTACCCACTATGCTAGTCAGCCATTTCAATACATTACCCACTATGCTAGTCAGCCATTTCAATACATTACCCACTATGCTAGTCAGCCATTTCAATACATTACCCACTATGCTAGTCAGACATTTCAATACATTACCCACTATGCTAGTCAGCCATTTCAATACATTACCCACTATGCTAGTCAGCCATTTCAATACATTACCCACTATCCCAGTCAGCCATTTCAAAACATTACCCACTATGCTCGTCAGCCATTACCCCACTATGCTCGTCAGCCATTACCCACTATACTAGTCAGCCATTTCAATACATTACCCACTATGCTCGTCAGCCATTTCAATACATTACCCACTATGCTCGTCAGCCATTTCAAAACATTACCCACTATGCTCATCAGCCATTTCAATACATTACTCACTATGCTAGTCAGCCATTTCAAAACATTACCCACTATGCTAGTCAGCCATTTCAATACATTACCCACTATGCTAGTCAGCCATTTCAACGCATTACCCACTATGCTAGTCAGCCATTTCAATGCATTACCCACTATGCTAGTCAGCCATTTCAAAGCATTACCCACTATGCTAGTCAGCCATTTCAAAACATTACCCACTATGCTAGTCAGCCATTTCAATACATTACCCACTATGCTAGTCAGCCATTTCAATACATTACCCACTATGCTAGTCAGCCATTTCAATACATTACCCACTATGCTAGTCAGCCATTTCAATACATTACCCACTATGCTAGTCAGCCATTTCAAAACATTACCCACTATGCTAGTCAGCCATTTCAAAACATCTCTGCATGTAAAACTCTCTATTATACAGACTCATTCATTATCAAATAAATATCTGAAAAATAACAAACACTCCGTCAATATTTTCATCATCATTAATATACACATAACACATACAGTACAATTAAGTCTGTTGTGCCCCGTCTTCCATGATAAGAAATATTAAATATTGAAACAAAAATTGGCATCTGGCACCACATCGTAAAATCACACGGGCAAGACCATATAAATGCTGAACATGGAAACAGGAAGTTCTAAATAAATACAGCGGTATTTTAAAGATGCGTGACGAAGGTTTTATTTCTGCCAGTAGTTGTGAAAGTAACGCCCCCCCCCCCAAAGCAAGACATTGTTGAGCAACGCCATCCACTTCATACGATGCGTTACAGCCTTGGTTTTCCCCCTTTCACATGACGATGTTACCAATTCCAATTCCTACAACGCGTTTGAAGTTTGTAAGTGTTTTTGAGATTCCGTTCAACCTCTGCTTTTTGACAAGAAGTAACTTGAACTGAATACCAAAATAATACCAAAATAAACTCTAAAATAGGAAAACCGATAAGACCTGAGCTCTGTAAAAAGTAAAACAAAAAGAAGGGGCCATCAGGCAGTGTTATCTTCCAAATGGCACCCTATTCCCTTTTATAGTGCACTACTTTTGTTCAGGACACATAGGGCTCTGGTCAAAAGTAGTGCACTATGTAGGGAATAGGGTTCTATAGGGCTCTGGTCAAAAGTAGTGCACTATATAGGGAATAGGGTTCCATAGGGCTCAGGTCTAAAGTAGTGCACTATATAGGGAATAGGGTTCCATAGGGCTCTAGTCAAAAGTAGTGCACTATATAGGGAATAGGGTTCCATAGGGCTCTGATCAAAAGTAGTGCACTATATAGGGAATAGGGTGCCATTTGTAAGACACAGTGTTGAGTCTTCTTCAGTGAGAACACATTCCTAGAGGGATTTCTTTCCAGACAGTGAGTTCAGACTTAAGCAACAGGAGGGTTCTAGTGAGGTTGTCCACCCACCCAGCTTCAGTGCTCAGACAGAGATAGAGGGTGTGGTTGAGTAGCTGTCATAGTACCAACAGTTCCACCTCTAGCTCCCAGCAGATCTTCCACCCTGTCGTCCCGTAGCGCTAGGGCAGAGGTGGGTCGTGTTCATTAGGCACATAAGCAGCAGAAAACAAACACAAACAGGGAGAGACTACACCCCCCCCTTGACTTGTCCACTGAGAAACGTTTACATTTTCTTCTTCAGTTGCAAATCAAGAAAACGTTTGAAAAACATTGCTCTAACGAACAGATCCATGACGTTGGTGATGGAGCAGGAAGTCCGGGCTAGGCCCGATCCTTACGTTGGTGATGGAGCAGGAAGCCCGGGCTAGGCCCGATCCTTACGTTGGTGATGGAGCAGGAAGCCCGGGCTAGGCCCGATCCCTATGTTGGTGATGGAACAGCCCGGGCTAGGCCCGATCCTTACGTTGGTGATGGAACAGGAAGCCCGGGCTAGGCCCGATCCTTACGTTGGTGATGGAGCAGGAAGCCCGGGCTAGGCCCGATCCTTACGTTGGTGATGGAGCAGGAAGCCCGGGCTAGGCCCGATCCTTACGTTGGTGATGGAGCAGGAAGCCCGGGCTAGGCCCGATCCTTACGTTGGTGATGGAGCAGGAAGCCCGGGCTAGGCCCGATCCTTACGTTTCAGTTTGTTAGACTTTTTGACATCTCCGTTCTGGTTGAGTAGCTTTAGGACCTTGTCTTTGTGGTCCAGAACTTTCATCATAGTGTCCCGGGCCTCTGTAACCTGGTCCATCACTAGCTTACAGCGCTGCATGTTACCCTGCACACAGAACCAACATTCAGTTAGGCCTACATGACAACACTGTATAAGTATCACACTATGGAGTAACACTGAGTATAGAAAACATAATCGATGCACTGAAATTGACTGGACTCCCCACTCCCCAACTGTGACCGGGCTAAATAAACTTGTGACTTTTGTGTAACGTGTGAGCCGTTAAAATGATTTCCTCTTGAAGGACAATAAATGTCATCAAGCGCTCAACCAATCAATCAATCAATCAATCAACCAATCAATCACTTAATCAATCAATCTTCGTACCTGTATGAGTTAACCTATATGATGTATTTGGTACTGACCCACATCCTGTATGAGTTAACCTATATGATGTATTTGGTACTGACCCACATCCTGTATGAGTTAACCTATATGATGTATTTGGTACTGACCCACATCCTGTATGAGTTAACCTATATGATGTATTTGGTACTGACCCACATCCTGTATGAGTTAACCTATATGATGTATTTGGTACTGTTACTGTACCCACATCCTGTATGAGTTAACCTATAGGATGTATTTGGTACTGGTACTGACCCACATCCTGTATGAGTTAACCTATATGATGTATTTGGTACTGACCCACATCCTGTATGAGTTAACCTGTATGATGTATTTGGTACTGGTACTGACCCACATCCTGTATGAGTTAACCTATATGATGTATTTGGTACTGACCCACATCCTGTATGAGTTAACCTGTATGATGTATTTGGTACTGGTACTGAACCACATCCTGTATGAGTTAACCTGTATGATGTATTTGGTACTGTTACTGTACCCACATCCTGTATGAGTTAACCTGTATGATGTATTTGGTACTGACCCACATCCTGTATGAGTTAACCTGTATGATGTATTTGGTACTGACCCACATCCTGTATGAGTTAACCTGTATGATGTATTTGGTACTGACCCACATCCTGTATGAGTTAACCTGTATGATGTATTTGGTACTGACCCACATCCTGTATGAGTTAACCTGTATGATGTATTTGGTACTGACCCACATCCTGTATGAGTTAACCTGTATGATGTATTTGGTACTGGTACTGACCCACATCCTGTATGAGTTAACCTGTATGATGTATTTGGTACTGACCCACATCCTGTATGAGTTAACCTGTATGATGTATTTGGTACTGGAACTGACCCACATCCTGTATGAGTTAACCTATATGATGTATTTGGTACTGACCCACATCCTGTATGAGTTAACCTGTATGATGTATTTGGTACTGGTACTGACCCACATCCTGTATGAGTTAACCTGTATGATGTATTTGGTACTGGAACTGACCCACATCCTGTATGAGTTAACCTGTATGATGTATTTGGTACTGAACCACATCCTGTATGAGTTAACCTGTATGATGTATTTGGTACTGGTACTGACCCACATCCTGTATGAGTTAACCTGTATGATGTATTTGGTACTGACCCACATCCTGTATGAGTTAACCTGTATGATGTATTTGGTACTGACCCACATCCTGTATGAGTTAACCTGTATGATGTATTTGGTACTGACCCACATCCTGTATGAGTTAACCTGTATGATGTATTTGGTACTGACCCACATCCTGTATGAGTTAACCTGTATGATGTATTTGGTACTGGTACTGACCCACATCCTGTATGAGTTAACCTATATGATGTATTTGGTACTGACCCACATCCTGCATGAGTTAACCTATATGATGTATTTGGTACTGGTACTGACCCACATCCTGTATGAGTTAACCTGTATGATGTATTTGGTACTGTTACTGTACCCACATCCTGTATGAGTTAACCTATATGATGTATTTGGTACTGACCCACATCCTGTATGAGTTAACCTATATGATGTATTTGGTACTGACCCACATCCTGTATGAGTTAACCTGTATGATGTATTTGATACTGTTACTGTACCCACATCCTGTATGAGTTAACCTATATGATGTATTTGGTACTGACCCACATCCTGTATGAGTTAACCTATATGATGTATTTGGTACTGACCCACATCCTGTATGAGTTAACCTGTATGATGTATTTGGTACTGACCCACATCCTGTATGAGTTAACCTGTATGATGTATTTGGTACTGGTACTGACCCACATCCTGTATGAGTTAACCTGTATGATGTATTTGGTACTGACCCACATCCTGTATGAGTTAACCTATATGATGTATTTGGTACTGGTACTGACCCACATCCTGTATGAGTTAACCTATATGATGTATTTGGTACTGGTACTGACCCACATCCTGTATGAGTTAACCTATATGATGTATTTGGTACTGACCCACATCCTGTATGAGTTAACCTATATGATGTATTTGGTACTGACCCACATCCTGTATGAGTTAACCTATATGATGTATTTGGTACTGACCCACATCCTGTATGAGTTAACCTGTATGATGTATTTGGTACTGACCCACATCCTGTATGAGTTAACCTGTATGATGTATTTGGTACTGGTACTGACCCACATCCTGTATGAGTTAACCTATATGATGTATTTGGTACTGACCCATATCCTGTATGAGTTAACCTGTATGATGTATTTGGTACTGACCCACATCCTGTATGAGTTAACCTATAGGATGTATTTGGTACTGACCCACATCCTGTATGAGTTAACCTATATAATGTATTTGGTACTGACCCACATCCTGTATGAGTTAACCTATATGATGTATTTGGTACTGTACCCACATCCTGTATGAGTTAACCTATAGGATGTATTTGGTACTGTTACTGTACCCACATCCTGTATGAGTTAACCTGTATGATGTATTTGGTACTGACCCACATCCTGTATGAGTTAACCTGTATGATGTATTTGGTACTGGTACTGACCCACATCCTGTATGAGTTAACCTGTATGATGTATTTGGTACTGACCCACATCCTGTATGAGTTAACCTGTATGATGTATTTGGTACTGACCCACATCCTGTATGAGTTAACCTGTATGATGTATTTGGTACTGACCCACATCCTGTATGAGTTAACCTGTATGATGTATTTGGTACTGACCCACATCCTGTATGAGTTAACCTGTATGATGTATTTGGTACTGACCCACATCCTGTATGAGTTAACCTGTATGATGTATTTGGTACTGGTACTGACCCACATCCTGTATGAGTTAACCTATATGATGTATTTGGTACTGACCCACATCCTGTATGAGTTAACCTATATGATGTATTTGGTACTGGTACTGACCCACATCCTGTATGAGTTAACCTGTATGATGTATTTGGTACTGTTACTGTACCCACATCCTGTATGAGTTAACCTATATGATGTATTTGGTACTGACCCACATCCTGTATGAGTTAACCTATATGATGTATTTGGTACTGACCCACATCCTGTATGAGTTAACCTGTATGATGTATTTGGTACTGTTACTGTACCCACATCCTGTATGAGTTAACCTATATGATGTATTTGGTACTGACCCACATCCTGTATGAGTTAACCTATAGGATGTATTTGGTACTGACCCACATCCTGTATGAGTTAACCTGTATGATGTATTTGGTACTGACCCACATCCTGTATGAGTTAACCTGTATGATGTATTTGGTACTGGTACTGACCCACATCCTGTATGAGTTAACCTGTATGATGTATTTGGTACTGACCCACATCCTGTATGAGTTAACCTATATGATGTATTTGGTACTGGTACTGACCCACATCCTGTATGAGTTAACCTATATGATGTATTTGGTACTGGTACTGACCCACATCCTGTATGAGTTAACCTATATGATGTATTTGGTACTGACCCACATCCTGTATGAGTTAACCTATATGATGTATTTGGTACTGACCCACATCCTGTATGAGTTAACCTATATGATGTATTTGGTACTGACCCACATCCTGTATGAGTTAACCTGTATGATGTATTTGGTACTGACCCACATCCTGTATGAGTTAACCTGTATGATGTATTTGGTACTGGTACTGACCCACATCCTGTATGAGTTAACCTATATGATGTATTTGGTACTGACCCATATCCTGTATGAGTTAACCTGTATGATGTATTTGGTACTGACCCACATCCTGTATGAGTTAACCTATAGGATGTATTTGGTACTGACCCACATCCTGTATGAGTTAACCTGTATGATGTATTTGGTACTGGTACTGACCCACATCCTGTATGAGTTAACCTGTATGATGTATTTGGTACTGTTACTGTACCCACATCCTGTATGAGTTAACCTATATAATGTATTTGGTACTGACCCACATCCTGTATGAGTTAACCTATATGATGTATTTGGTACTGTACCCACATCCTGTATGAGTTAACCTATAGGATGTATTTGGTACTGTTACTGTACCCACATCCTGTATGAGTTAACCTGTATGATGTATTTGGTACTGACCCACATCCTGTATGAGTTAACCTATATGATGTATTTGGTACTGACCCACATCCTGTATGAGTTAACCTATATGATGTATTTGGTACTGACCCACATCCTGTATGAGTTAACCTGTATGATGTATTTGGTACTGACCCACATCCTGTATGAGTTAACCTATATGATGTATTTGGTACTGACCCACATCCTGTATGAGTTAACCTATATGATGTATTTGGTACTGACCCACATCCTGTATGAGTTAACCTGTATGATGTATTTGGTACTGACCCACATCCTGTATGAGTTAACCTGTATGATGTATTTGGTACTGACCCACATCCTGTATGAGTTAACCTATATGATGTATTTGGTACTGGTACTGACCCACATCCTGTATGAGTTAACCTATAGGATGTATTTGGTACTGACCCACATCCTGTATGAGTTAACCTGTATGATGTATTTGGTACTGGTACTGACCCACATCCTGTATGAGTTAACCTATAGGATGTATTTGGTACTGGTACTGACCCACATCCTGTATGAGTTAACCTATAGGATGTATTTGGTACTGACCCACATCCTGTATGAGTTAACCTATATGATGTATTTGGTACTGACCCACATCCTGTATGAGTTAACCTATAGGATGTATTTGGTACTGACCCACATCCTGTATGAGTTAACCTATAGGATGTATTTGGTACTGGTACTGACCCACATCCTGTATGAGTTAACCTATAGGATGTATTTGGTACTGACCCACATCCTGTATGAGTTAACCTATAGGATGTATTTGGTACTGGTACTGACCCACATCCTGTATGAGTTAACCTATAGGATGTATTTGGTACTGGTACTGACCCACATCCTGTATGAGTTAACCTATATGATGTATTTGGTACTGGTACTGACCCACATCCTGTATGAGTTAACCTGTATGATGTATTTGGTACTGACCCACATCCTGTATGAGTTAACCTATAGGATGTATTTGGTACTGACCCACATCCTGTATGAGTTAACCTGTATGATGTATTTGGTACTGACCCACATCCTGTATGAGTTAACCTATATGATGTATTTGGTACTGGTACTGTACCCACATCCTGTATGAGTTAACCTATATGATGTATTTGGTACTGACCCACATCCTGTATGAGTTAACCTATATGATGTATTTGGTACTGACCCACATCCTGTATGAGTTAACCTATATGATGTATTTGGTACTGGTACTGACCCACATCCTGTATGAGTTAACCTATAGGATGTATTTGGTACTGTACCCACATCCTGTATGAGTTAACCTGTATGATGTATTTGGTACTGACCCACATCCTGTATGAGTTAACCTGTATGATGTATTTGGTACTGACCCACATCCTGTATGAGTTAACCTGTATGATGTATTTGGTACTGGTACTGACCCACATCCTGTATGAGTTAACCTGTATGATGTATTTGGTACTGACCCACATCCTGTATGAGTTAACCTATATGATGTATTTGGTACTGACCCACATCCTGTATGAGTTAACCTATATGATGTATTTGGTACTGACCCACATCCTGTATGAGTTAACCTATATGATGTATTTGGTACTGACCCACATCCTGTATGAGTTAACCTATATGATGTATTTGGTACTGACCCACATCCTGTATGAGTTAACCTATAGGATGTATTTGGTACTGACCCACATCCTGTATGAGTTAACCTATATGATGTATTTGGTACTGGTACTGACCCACATCCTGTATGAGTTAACCTATAGGATGTATTTGGTACTGACCCACATCCTGTATGAGTTAACCTGTATGATGTATTTGGTACTGACCCACATCCTGTATGAGTTAACCTATAGGATGTATTTGGTACTGACCCACATCCTGTATGAGTTAACCTATATGATGTATTTGGTACTGACCCACATCCTGTATGAGTTAACCTGTATGATGTATTTGGTACTGGTACTGACCCACATCCTGTATGAGTTAACCTGTATGATGTATTTGGTACTGACCCACATCCTGTATGAGTTAACCTATAGGATGTATTTGGTACTGACCCACATCCTGTATGAGTTAACCTATATGATGTATTTGGTACTGACCCACATCCTGTATGAGTTAACCTGTATGATGTATTTGGTACTGACCCACATCCTGTATGAGTTAACCTGTATGATGTATTTGGTACTGACCCACATCCTGTATGAGTTAACCTATATGATGTATTTGGTACTGTTACTGTACCCACATCCTGTATGAGTTAACCTGTATGATGTATTTGGTACTGACCCACATCCTGTATGAGTTAACCTGTATGATGTATTTGGTACTGACCCACATCCTGTATGAGTTAACCTATATGATGTATTTGGTACTGTTACTGTACCCACATCCTGTATGAGTTAACCTATATGATGTATTTGGTACTGACCCACATCCTGTATGAGTTAACCTGTATGATGACGTGGTTAAGAAAGAGTGTTTTGAACACTGATGTTAACCTTTCTGGTTATAACCTTTTTCGACAAGACAGATCTTCCAAAGGTGGTGGAGTGGCAATCTTTACCAAGGATCACCTTCAGTGATCGGTTGTCTCCACCAAGTCTGTCCCCAAACAATTTGATTTGCTGGTTTTAAGCATGACACTTTTAAATAGCTCTTTGTTGACTGATGTTGGGTGCTATCGTCCTCCATCAGCACCGGCCTGTACCCTACCTGCCCTAAGCTCTCTCCTGGACCCTTACACTAAGTCTGAATTTGTCCTGCTAGGTGACCTAAACTGGGACATACTTAAACCACCTGACCAAGTCCTAAAGCAATGGGACTCCCTAAATGTTTCTCAGATTATCACCAATCCCACAAGGTATGACTCCAAACACCCATATAAGGCTAAACTCCCGTGTTGCTATCCTCACAGATAACCCTGATACGTATCAGAGGCCAAGTCCTTCGTGACCTGGCCTCTGTAAATTGGTATAGAATCAGCTTGATCCCCTCTGTCGAAGACGCTTGGACCTTTTTTTGTTGTTGTTGATTGTTAACAAACACGCCCCCCCCATAAAGAAAATGAGAATTACTCCACCTCAAGAATTCCATGTGGTGAAAGGCTCGGCACACACATACTCAGGCTGACTGGCTCTCGTTCAGGCAAATGAGAAATAAGTGCACTCAGACTATCCGGAAGGCCAAAGTTAGTAACTTTAAGGAGCAGTTCTTTCTCTGTGGGTCTAAACCCCAAGAATTCTGGAAAAGGGTTAAAGACCTGGAGAATAAACCCTCCTCGTCACAGCTGCCCCTTAATGTTGATGATGTGGTTGTTACTGACAAGAAGCACATGGCTGAGCTCTTTAATCACCACTTCATTAAGTCAGGATTCCTATTTGACTCAGCCATGCCTCCTTGCCCGTCCAACATTTCCTCATCTCCCACCCCTTCTAATGTGACTATCCCAGATGCTCCTGCCCCTCTACAAAGTTTCTCCCTGCAGGCGGTCACTGAGTCCGAGGTGCTAAAGGAGCTCCTTAAACTTGACCCCAATAAAACATCCGGGTCAGATGGTTTAGACCCTTTATTCTTTAAGGTTGCTGCCCCTATCATCTCCAAGACTGTCTCTGACCTTTTTAACCTGCCTCTCCTTTCTGGGAAGGTTCCCATTGCTTGGAAGGCAGCCATGGTTCGTCCTTTATTTAAAGTGGGAGATCAAGCTGATACTAACTGTTATAGGCCTATTTCTATTTTGTCCTGTTTATCAAAAGTGTTGGAAAAACTTGTCAATAATCAACTGACTGGCTTTCTTGATGTCTATAGTATTCTCTCTGGTGTGCAATCTGGTTTCCGCTCAGATTATGGATGTGTCACTGCCACCTTAAAGGTCCTCAATGATGTCACCATAGCCCTTGATTCTAAGCAATATTGTGCTGCTATTTTTATTGACTTGGCCAACGCTTTTGATACAGTAGACCATTCCACTCTTGTGGGCCGGCTAAGGAGTATTGGTGTCTCTGAGGGGTCTTTGGCCTGGTTGGCTAACTACCTCTCTAAGAATGCAGTGTATAAAGTGTTTAAAGTCAGAACATCTGCTGTCTCAGCCACTGCCTGTCACCAAGAAAGTACCCCAAGGCTCGATCCTAAGTCCCACGTTCTTCTCAATTTACATCAACAACATAGCTCAGGAAGCTCTCTCATCCATTTATATGCAGATGATACAGTCTTCTACTCAGCTGGCCCCTCCCCGGATTTTGTGTTAAACTCTGTACAACAAAGCATTCTTAGTGTCCAACAAGCTTTCTCTACCCTTAACCTTGTTCTGAACACCTCCAAAACAAAGGTCATGTGGTTTGGTAAGAACAATGCCCCTCTTCCCACAGGTGTGATTACTACCTCTGAGCGTTTAGAGCTTGAGGTAGTCACCTCATACAAGTACTTGGGAGTATGGCTAGACGGTACACTGTCCTTCTCTCAGCACATATCAAAGCTGCAGGCTAAAGTTATCTCTAGACTTGGTTTTCTCAATCGTAATCGCTCCTCTTTCACCCCAGCTGCCAAACGAACCCTGATTCAGATGACCATCCTACCCATGCTAGAAAATGATGTTGTACATTTACTGTTACTGTACCCACAAACCTGTATGAGTTCGTTAATGCGGTGCAGCTCGTTGTCGACCCCGGCCCTCTTCTTAGGGATCAGCCCCTCCTGGAGGGACGTCAGTCTGCCATAGACATCATGCTCCAGGTTTGACTAGGGGTTAGAGGTCAGAGATCAGAGATCAGCCTGGAGGGACGTCAGTCTGCTATATACATCATACTAGGGGTCAGAGGTTAGAGGTCAGAGATCAGCCTGGAGGGAAGTCAGTCTGCTATATACATCATACTAGAGGTCAGAGATCAGCCTGGGGGGACGTCAGTATGCTATAGACATCATGCTCCAGGTTTGACTTGGGGTCAGAGGTTAGAGATCAGCCTGAAGGGACGTCAGTTTGCTATATACATCATACTAGGGGTCAGAGGTTAGAGATCAGCCTGGAGGGACGTCATTCTGCTATAGACATCATGCTCCAGGTTCGACTAGGGGCCAGAGATCAGCCTGGAGGGACGTCAGTCTGCTATATACATCATACTAGGGGTCAGAGGTTAGAGGTCAGCCTGGAGGGACGTCAGTCTGCCATAGACATCATGCTCCAGGTTTGACTAGGGGTCAGAGGTTAGAGGTTAGAGATCAGCCTGAAGGGACGTCAGTCTGCTATATACATCATACTAGGGGTCAGAGGTTAGAGATCAGCCTGGAGGGACGTCAGTCTGCTATAGACATCATACTAGGGGTCAGAGGTTAGAGATCAGCCTGAAGGGACGTCAGTCTGCTATATACATCATGCTCCATGTTCGACTAGGGGTCAGAGGTTAGAGATCAGAGATCAGCCTGGAGGGACGTCATTCTGCTATATACATCGTACTAGGGGTCAGAGGTTAGAGGTCAGAGATCAGCCTGGAGGGACGTCAGTCTGCTATATACATCATACTAGGGGCCAGAGGTTAGAGGTCAGAGATCAGCCTGGAGGGACGTCAGTATGCTATATACATCATACTAGGGGCCAGAGGTTAGAGGTCAGAGATCAGCCTGGAGGGACGTCAGTATGCTATATACATCATACTAGGGGCCAGAGGTTACAGATCCAGCCTGGAGGGACGTCAGTCTGCTATAGACATCATGCTCCAGGTTCGACTAGGGGTCAGAGATCAGCCTGAAGGGACGTCAGTATGCTATATACACCATGCTCCAGGTTCGACTAGGGGTCAGAACAGGGTTAGAGGTCAGGGGTCAGGGCAAGACTTAAGGGTTCAACAAGACATTAAGGAACATTGACATAAGTACTGCATTATATTATCCAAAATATGAAATACACATTTCTCTGTTTTTCACTAATTAAAACGTCACTAAATGTCCTCTGGTGGCTGCCAATGAGAACTGAGAGACGTATCCTCAACGTCACTAAATGTCTGCCAATGAGAACTGAGAGACGTCTCCCCGACGACACTCACCAGCTGCATGAGCTGAGCAACACACAAGTGCATCCTCCATCCCTGAGCTCGCCGTGCTACTCCTCTCTGGTTGGCCACGTCCTGTAACGACTCCTTCTCCTCTGATACGGACACATAAATAGAAGACATGACCAAACTGACCCCGCTTTAAATGATGTGCAGCTTTATGACGGCTTCATAAACACTACATAAATAGAAGACATGACCAAACTGACCCCGCTTTAAATGATGTGCAGCTTTATGACGGCTTCATAAACACTACATAAATAGAAGACATGACAAAACTGACCCCGCTTTAAATGATGTGCAGCTTTATGACGGCTTCATAAACACTACATAAATACATTATCTAGAACCGTACGTCATGGGTTATAAATGTGGCATAACCACCCAATGTCAAACGTGACATAACCCACTATGTAAAATATGCCATAAACTTGTGCTTTATAAAGGGTGGCATAAGCACTACTTAATAAAGACCTTATAAATCATATTAAATTGAGGCTTCACAAAGCATTTATGACCCATCATGCATCTTGATAGAGCACTGTAACGCCAGAATAGTGGGGTCAATTCCCAGGACCACCCATATATGTAAAAATGTATTCACACGTGACGAAGTCGCTTTGGATATAAGAGTCTGCTAAATTGCATAAAAATTATATTACTCTAAAACATTTCGTGCATGGTCAAAGTTCTTTTACTCTTTGGTGCATTAGTCAATATTAATCCTGAACCTCAACTTCCCCCACAATGCTGTGCAGCAGGATAACTCTAAAGCGCACTCATGCATAGCAACAGAAAAAGGACAGTTGTTGAGGCCTTTTAAAAGCTGTTTTTTAGCCGACGTCATTGACAGTGACTGGCATTGTGGCCGCAATGGAATGGGCCAACAATACTATTATTCAGAGCCTCGTATGAAATGACAACGTATATACATTATACTGAGCCCACTGAGTAATCCCCGACAATACTTTCACTGGAGCACGCCCTGTAGGCTGCTCTGAGAGGGGGGTGTGTGTGTGCGTGTGTGTATACGTGCGTGTATGGTCCCGTGTGGCTCAGTTGGTTGCAACGCCAGGGTTGTGGGTTCAATTCCCACGGGTGGACCAGGATGAATATGTATGAACTTTCCAAATTGTAAGTCGCTCTGGATAAGAGCGTCTGCTAAATGACTTAAATGTAAATGTATATGTGTGTATATATGTGTGTGTGTGTGTGTGTGTGTGTGTGTGTGTGTGTGTGTGTGTGTGTGTGTGTGTGTGTGTGTGTGTGTGTGTGTGTGTCAGAACCCAGATGATATGGAGCAGTCCCACAGTACCTGAGACCACAGTACCTGAGACCACAGCAGCAGGTGGTCCTCCTCTGTTCCCATGCTGGAGACCAGGGCTCGACTACAATGGTGTCAACATGCCTGATCGTTCAGCAGGGAGTGGATGTGTTGAAGACCTGACTGGGTCCAGCACCATGGATAGTTATATTGTTCTGTTAAAGACCTGACTGGGTCCAGCACCATGGATAGTTATATAGTTCTGTTAAAGACCTGACTGGGTCCAGCACCATGGATAGTTATATTGTTCTGTTAAAGACCTGACTGGGCCCAGCACCATGGATAGTTATATAGTTCTGTTAAAGACCTGACTGGGCCCAGCACCATGGATAGTTATATTGTTCTGTTAAAGACCTGACTGGGTCCAGCACCATGGATAGTTATATTGTTCTGTTAAAGACCTGACTGGGTCCAGCACCATGGATAGTTATATAGTTCTGTTAAAGACCTGACTGGGTCCAGCACCATGGATAGTTATATAGTTCTGTTAAAGACCTGACTGGGCCCAGCACCATGTGGTATGGATAGTTATATTGTTCTGTTGAAGACCTGACTGGGCCCAGCACCATGGATAGTTATATAGTTCTGTTAAAGACCTGACTGGGTCCAGCACCATGGATAGTTATATAGTTCTGTTAAAGACCTGACTGGGCCCAGCACCATGGATAGTTATATTGTTCTGTTAAAGACCTGACTGGGTCCAGCACCATGGATAGTTATATAGTTCTGTTAAAGACCTGACTGGGTCCAGAACCATGTGGTATGGATAGTTATATAGTTCTGTTAAAGACCTGACTGGGTCCAGCACCATGGATAGTTATATTGTTCTGTTAAAGACCTGACTGGACCCAGCACCATGGATAGTTATATAGTTCTGTTAAAGACCTGACTGGGCCCAGCACCATGGATAGTTATATAGTTCTGTTAAAGACCTGACTGGGTCCAGCTCCATGGATAGTTATATTGTTCTGTTAAAGACCTGACTGGGTCCAGCACCATGGATAGTTATATTGTTCTGTTAAAGACCTGACTGGGCCCAGCTCCATGGATAGTTATATTGTTCTGTTAAAGACCTGACTGGGTCCAGAACCATGTGGTATGGATAGTTATATAGTTCTGTTAAAGACCTGACTGGGCCCAGCACCATGGATAGTTATATAGTTCTGTTAAAGACCTGACTGGGTCCAGCACCATGGATAGTTATATAGTTCTGTTAAAGACCTGACTGGGTCCAGAACCATGTGGTATGGATAGTTATATAGTTCTGTTAAAGACCTGACTGGGTCCAGCACCATGGATAGTTATATAGTTCTGTTAAAGACCTGACTGGGCCCAGCACCATGGATAGTTATATAGTTCTGTTAAAGACCTGACTGGGTCCAGCACCATGGATAGTTATATTGTTCTGTTAAAGACCTGACTGGGTCCAGCACCATGGATAGTTATATAGTTCTGTTAAAGACCTGACTGGGTCCAGCACCATGGATAGTTATATAGTTCTGTTAAAGACCTGACTGGGCCCAGCACCATGGATAGTTATATTGTTCTGTTAAAGACCTGACTGGGTCCAGCTCCATGGATAGTTATATAGTTCTGTTAAAGACCTGACTGGCCCAGCACCATGTGGTATGGATAGTTATATAGTTCTGTTAAAGACCTGACTGGGTCCAGAACCATGTGGTATGGATAGTTATATAGTTCTGTTAAAGACCTGACTGGGTCCAGCACCATGGATAGTTATATAGTTCTGTTAAAGACCTGACTGGGTCCAGCACCATGGATAGTTATATTGTTCTGTTAAAGACCTGACTGGGTCCAGCACCATGGATAGTTATATTGTTCTGTTAAAGACCTGACTGGGCCCAGCACCATGGATAGTTATATAGTTCTGTTAAAGACCTGACTGGGCCCAGCACCATGTGGTATGGATAGTTATATAGTTCTGTTGAAGACCTGACTGGGTCCAGCACCATGGATAGTTATATAGTTCTGTTAAAGACCTGACTGGGCCCAGCACCATGGATAGTTATATAGTTCTGTTAAAGACCTGACTGGGTCCAGCACCATGGATAGTTATATAGTTCTGTTAAAGACCTGACTGGGTCCAGCACCATGGATAGTTATATAGTTCTGTTAAAGACCTGACTGGACCCAGCACCATGGATAGTTATATAGTTCTGTTAAAGACCTGACTGGGCCAGCACCATGGATAGTTATATAGTTCTGTTAAAGACCTGACTGGGCCAGCACCATGGATAGTTATATAGTTCTGTTAAAGACCTGACTGGGTCCAGCACCATGGATAGTTATATTGTTCTGTTAAAGACCTGACTGGGTCCAGCACCATGGATAGTTATATAGTTCTGTTAAAGACCTGACTGGGTCCAGCACCATGGATAGTTATATTGTTCTGTTAAAGACCTGACTGGGTCCAGCACCATGGATAGTTATATGGTTCTGTTAAAGACCTGACTGGGTCCAGCACCATGGATAGTTATATTGTTCTGTTAAAGACCTGACTGGGTCCAGCACCATGGATAGTTATATAGTTCTGTTAAAGACCTGACTGGGCCCAGCTCCATGGATAGTTATATTGTTCTGTTAAAGACCTGACTGGGCCCAGCACCATGGATAGTTATATTGTTCTGTTAAAGACCTGACTGGGCCCAGCACCATGGATAGTTATATAGTTCTGTTAAAGACCTGACTGGGCCCAGCACCATGTGGTATGGATAGTTATATAGTTCTGTTAAAGACCTGACTGGGTCCAGCACCATGGATAGTTATATAGTTCTGTTAAAGACCTGACTGGGTCCAGCACCATGGATAGTTATATGGTTCTGTTAAAGACCTGACTGGGTCCAGCACCATGGATAGTTATATTGTTCTGTTAAAGACCTGACTGGGCCCAGCACCATGGATAGTTATATAGTTCTGTTAAAGACCTGACTGGGCCCAGCACCATGGATAGTTATATAGTTCTGTTAAAGACCTGACTGGACCCAGCACCATGGATAGTTATATAGTTCTGTTAAAGACCTGACTGGGTCCAGCACCATGGATAGTTATATTGTTCTGTTAAAGACCTGACTGGGTCCAGCACCATGGATAGTTATATAGTTCTGTTAAAGACCTGACTGGGTCCAGCACCATGGATAGTTATATAGTTCTGTTAAAGACCTGACTGGGTCCAGCTCCATGGATAGTTATATGGTTCTGTTAAAGACCTGACTGGACCCAGCACCATGGATAGTGCTAGCTAGCTGTCCAGCATCAAGGTTAGTGTTTCTGTATGTTGGGGGCTTTCATCAAGGTGTTTCTGTAGGTTGGGGGCTTTCATCAAGGTGTTTCTGTAGGTTGGGGGCTTTCATCAAGGTGTTTCTGTAGGTTGGGGGCTTTCATCAAGGTTAGTGTTTTTACAGGTTGGGGGCTTTCATACAGGTTAGTGTGTCTTTATGTTGGGGGCCTTCATCAAGGTTAGTGTTTCTGTAGGTTGGGGGCTTTCATCAAGGTTAGTGTTTCTGTAGGTTGGGGGCTTTCATCAAGGTTAGTGTTTCTGTAGGTTGGGGGGCTTTCATCAAGGTTAGTGTTTCTGTAGGTTGGGGGCTTTCATCAAGGTTAGTGTTTCTGTAGGTTGGGGGCTTTCATCAAGGTTAGTGTTTCTGTAGGTTGGGGGCTTTCATCAAGGTTAGTGTTTCTGTAGGTTGGGGGGCTTTCATCAAGGTTAGTGTTTCTGTAGGTTGGGGGCTTTCATCAAGGTTAGTGTTTCTGTAGGTTTGGGGGCTTTCATCAAGGTTAGTGTTTCTTTATGTTGGGGGCTTTCATCAAGGTTAGTGTTTCTGTAGGTTGGGGGCTTTCATCAAGGTTAGTGTTTCTTTATGTTGGGGGCCTTCATCAAGGTTAGTGTTTCTTTATGTTTGGGGCTTTCATCAAGGTTAGTGTTTCTGTAGGTTGGGGGGCTTTCATCAAGGTTAGTGTTTCTTTATGTTGGGGGCTTTCATCAAGGTTAGTGTTTCTTTATGTTGGGGGCTTTCATCAAGGTTAGTGTTTCTTTATGTTGGGGGCCTTCATCAAGGTTAGTGTTTCTTTATGTTTGGGGCTTTCATCAAGGTTAGTGTTTCTTTATGTTGGGGGCTTTCATCAAGGTTAGTGTTTCTTTATGTTGGGGGCTTTCATCAAGGTTAGTGTTTCTGTAGGTTGGGGCTTTCATCAAGGTTAGTGTTTCTGTAGGTTGGGGGCTTTCATCAAGGTTAGTGTTTCTGTAGGTTGGGGCTTTCATCAAGGTTAGTGTTTCTGTAGGTTGGGGGCTTTCATCAAGGTTAGTGTTTCTGTAGGTTGGGGGCTTTCATCAAGGTTAGTGTTTCTGTAGGTTGGGGGCTTTCATCAAGGTTAGTGTTTCTGTAGGTTGGGGCTTTCATCAAGGTTAGTGTTTCTTTATGTTGGGGGCTTTCATCAAGGTTAGTGTTTCTGTAGGTTGGGGGCTTTCATCAAGGTTAGTGTTTCTGTAGGTTGGCCACAAATGTGCATGTGTCAGCATATGGTCTCACAAGGTGTCTGAGGATCTCATCTCGGTACCTAATGGCAGTAAGGCTACCTCTGGCGAGCACATGGAGGGCTGTGCGGCCCCACAAAGAAATGCCACCCCACACCATGACTGACCCATCGCCAAACCGGTCATGCTGGAGGATGTTGCAGGCAGCAGAACGTTCTCCACGGCGTCTCCAGACTCTGTCACGTCTGTCACATGTGCTCATGTGCTCAGTGTGAACCTGCTTTCATCTGTGAAGAGCACAGGGCACCAGTGGCGAATTTGCCAATCTTGGTGTTCTCTGGCAAATGCCAAACGTCCTGCACGGTGTTGGGCTGTAAGCACAACCCCCACCTGTGGACGTCGGGCCCTCATACCACCCTCATGGAGTCTGTTTCTGACCGTTTGAGCAGACACATGCACATTTGTGGCCTGCTGGAGGTCATTTTGCAGGGCTCTGGCAGTGCACCTCCTTGCACAAAGGCGGAGGTAGCGGTCCTGCTGCTGGGTTGTTGCCCTCCTACGGCCTCCTCCACGTCTCCTGATGTACTGGCCTGTCTCCTGGTAGCGCCTGCATGCTCTGGACACTACACTGACAGACACAGCAAACCTTCTTGCCACAGCTCGCATTGATGTGCCATCCTGGATGAGCTGCACTACCTGAGCCACTTGTGTGGGTTGTAGACTCCGTCTCATGCTACCACTAGAGTGAAAGCACCGCCAGCATTCAAAAGTGACCAAAACATCAGCCAGGAAGCATAGGAACTGAGAAGTGGTCTGTGGTCACCACCTGCAGAACCACTCCTGTTTTGGGGGGTGTCTTGCTAATTGCCTATAATTTCCACGTTTTGTCTATTCCATTTGCACAACAGCATGTGAAATTTATTGTCAAACAGTGTTGCTTCCTAAGTGGACAGTTTGATTTCACAGAAGTGTGATTGACTTGGAGTTACATTGTGTTGTTTAAGTGTTCCCTTTATTCTTTTGAGCAGTGTATTAGAAGCCTCATAATAACACATTATAAAGGCTCACACCTGCTTTATAACACCTTATATGCGTTCCAGAACATATTTAATCAAATACACTATGTCTGCTAGTCAGAACCTCTTCATAAGATGCAGAAAAAATGACATTGTGAGAGAAAAAAAAAAAAAAAAAAAAAAGAGCATAAGTTTTTGTTCAGCGTTCTGATTGGACCAATACTGACCTTTGATCCGGATGTCGCTGTACCTCTGGAAGTGGTGATAGGCCGCCTTCCAGGGGTTCCTATAGTGACGCAGCAAAGTGACAGGTGGGCGTGGCCTGACAGGGACGTAACGTACCCCTTCCTCATCTGAGACAGATCACAGCAAAGCACTAGTATCAGAACTGATACGACCTGAAATGTCACTTGACTGTCCTGAATTGACTGAAATGGAATTTGACCTCACCGTGGTGAGTGCAACTGTGCATGGTATAGAGGTAGCCACCCACCCACATACTCCCTGGGAGGGGACTCTCTCCTCTTAGCCCTGCTGCCCAGGGGCCTGTGGCCCATAGCCCTGTCCTCATCTGTACTGTTGGTCTCCAACATCTCAGTCTCTTCTGTGGAAATGACGTGTTGCTGCTTGCGAGGCTTCTTCCTGGGGGAGGCACCAGGAACCAGGTCCCCTGAGGAGGGGGCCCCGTGAAGGGACCCGGCCAGGTGGGGCTGGGTGCTGAGGCCCGAGTTCGCCGAGGGCTGGGGCACTGAGGATAGGAGAGGGGGGACAGACATATAAATTACAGTACAGAGCATGTCAACCAGGTTTATTTCCTTGTTAAAGAAAGATAGATGAGACTGGTGAACTTTCACAATGAATCTTTCCTGGAATCCTCACATTATGGTTTGGCGATGTCTAGAACGACACATCGTCCAGTCATTGATATATGATTGTAAATGTATGTTTTATTGGAGGGGGGGATCAATTGGCAGGAAGAACGCAATATACAGTATAATTTGGTGCATAATGTCATTCTATTTAAAATTGTTACAAAAGCCAAAAACAGTCTCATTAAATAAATGTTCAAAACAGTATTAGGTCTAGTTATATTTTTTGTCAAGGCTGCAGAATGATTTCTGTTGTTTCTCTTGTCCATAAAAATACTCAGATATCAGTTACATTAGCCTACATTTTAAAAACGAATATTATAGCCGTATCAAGTGTAGGCTATTGTTATTTCATCTTGATAATCTGGGTAAACACAGACATATAAGCCTGCCTTCACTTAGTAACTACAGTACCACCTGCCTTAGTAACTATAGTACCGCCTGCCTTAGTAACTATAGTACCGCATACCTTAGTAACTATAGTACCGCATACCTTAGTAACTATAGTACCGCATACCTTAGTAACTATAGTACCGCATACCTTAGTAACTATAGTACCGCATACCTTAGTAACTATAGTACCGCATACCTTAGTAACTATAGTACCGCCTGCCTTAGTAACTATAGTACCGCATACCTTAGTAACTATAGTACCGCATACCTTAGTAACTATAGTACCGCATACCTTAGTAACTATAGTACCGCATACCTTAGTAACTATAGTACCGCATACCTTAGTAACTATAGTACCGCATACCTTAGTAACTATAGTACCGCATACCTTAGTAACTATAGTACCGCATACCTTAGTAACTATAGTACCGCATACCTTAGTAACTATAGTACCGCATACCTTAGTAACTATAGTACCGCATACCTTAGTAACTATAGTACCGCATACCTTAGTAACTATAGTACCGCCTGCCTTAGTAACTATAGTACCGCATACCTTAGTAACTATAGTACCGCATACCTTAGTAACTATAGTACCGCCTGCCTTAGTAACTATAGTACCGCATACCTTAGTAACTATAGTACCGCCTGCCTTAGTAACTATAGTACCGCATACCTTAGTAACTATAGTACCGCCTGCCTTAGTAACTATAGTACCGCATACCTTAGTAACTATAGTACCGCATACCTTAGTAACTATAGTACCGCATACCTTAGTAACTATAGTACCGCATACCTTAGTAACTATAGTACCGCATACCTTAGTAACTATAGTACCGCATACCTTAGTAACTATAGTACCGCATACCTTAGTAACTATAGTACCGCATACCTTAGTAACTATAGTACCGCATACCTTAGTAACTATAGTACCGCATACCTTAGTAACTATAGTACCGCATACCTTAGTAACTATAGTACCGCATACCTTAGTAACTATAGTACCGCATACCTTAGTAACTATAGTACCGCCTGCCTTAGTAACTATAGTACCGCATACCTTAGTAACTATAGTACCGCATACCTTAGTAACTATAGTACCGCATACCTTAGTAACTATAGTACCGCATACCTTAGTAACTATAGTACCGCCTGCCTTAGTAACTATAGTACCGCATACCTTAGTAACTATAGTACCGCCTGCCTTAGTAACTATAGTACCGCATACCTTAGTAACTATAGTACCGCATACCTTAGTAACTATAGTACAGCCTGCCTTAGTAACTATAGTACCGCATACCTTAGTAACTATAGTACAGCCTGCCTTAGTAACTATAGTACCGCATACCTTAGTAACTATAGTACCGCCTGCCTTCACTTAGTAACTATAGTACCGCATACCTTAGTAACTATAGTACAGCCTGCCTTAGTAACTATAGTACAGCCTGCCTTAGTAACTATAGTACCGCCTGCCTTAGTAACTATAGTACCGCCTGCCTTAGTAACTATAGTACCGCCTGCCTTCACTTAGTAACTATAGTACAGCCTGCCTTAGTAACTATAGTACCGCATACCTTAGTAACTATAGTACAGCCTGCCTTAGTAACTATAGTACAGCCTGCCTTAGTAACTATAGTACCGCCTGCCTTAGTAACTATAGTACCGCATACCTTAGTAACTATAGTACAGCCTGCCTTAGTAACTATAGTACAGCCTGCCTTAGTAACTATAGTACCGCCTGCCTTAGTAACTATAGTACAGCCTGCCTTAGTAACTATAGTACCGCCTGCCTTCACTTAGTAACTATAGTACCGCATACCTTAGTAACTATAGTACAGCCTGCCTTAGTAACTATAGTACAGCCTGCCTTAGTAACTATAGTACCGCCTGCCTTAGTAACTATAGTACCGCATACCTTAGTAACTATAGTACAGCCTGCCTTAGTAACTATAGTACAGCCTGCCTTAGTAACTATAGTACCGCCTTCACTTAGTAACTATAGTACCGCCTGCCTTAGTAACTATAGTACCGCCTGCCTTAGTAACTATAGTACCGCCTGCCTTCACTTAGTAACTATAGTACAGCCTGCCTTAGTAACTATAGTACCGCCTGCCTTGGTAACTATAGTACAGCCTGCCTTCACTTAGTAACTATAGTACCGCCTGCCTTAGTAACTATAGTACCGCCTGCCTTAGTAACTATAGTACCACCTGCCTTAGTAACTATAGTACCGCCTGCCTTAGTAACTATAGTACCGCCTGCCTTAGTAACTATAGTACCGCATACCTTAGTAACTATAGTACAGCCTGCCTTAGTAACTATAGTACCGCCTGCCTTAGTAACTATAGTACAGCCTGCCTTAGTAACTATAGTACCGCCTGCCTTAGTAACTATAGTACCGCCTGCCTTAGTAACTATAGTACCGCCTGCCTTCACTTAGTAACTATAGTACAGCCTGCCTTCACTTAGTAACTATAGTACAGCCTGGTATCCTACCAACTTTGGTTTGCCTCCTCAGGAGACAGGGACACTGGTATCCTACCCACTTTGGTTTGCCTCCTCAGGAGACAGGGACACTGGTATCCTACCCACTTTGGTTTGCCTCCTCAGGAGACAGGGACACTGGTATCCTACCCACTTTGGTTTGCCTCCTCAGGAGACAGGGACACTGGTATCCTACCCACTTTGGTTTGCCTCCTCAGGAGACAGGGACACTGGTATCCTACCAACTTTGGTTTGGCTTCCCAGGAGACAGGGATACTGGTATTCTACCAACTTTGGTTTGGCTTCAGTCACTGCACTTGATTCGACTGACTTGAATGGCTTCTCAAGAAGTACTGATCAATGCGAGGCCCCTGTTTCTCCGCCCCTTCAAGCCCCTGTTCCTCTACTTGGTGTATTGTTCCTTTACTCTGTGTATTGTTCAAGCTCCTGTTCCTCTACTTGGTGTATTGTTCAAGCCCCTGTTCCTCTACTTGGTGTATTGTTCCTTTACTCTGTGTATTGTTCCTTTACTCTGTGTATTGTTCCTTTACTCTGTGTATTGTTCCTTTACTTGGTGTATTGTTCAAGCCCCTGTTCCTCTACTCTGTGTAATGTATTAAACATTTTGGCAATTATGGAATAGTCTATTTGCATGTCACCCTGCTGTGTACTGCTAGACTCTGGCGGTGCAGTCAAATTCAAACATGCTAAAACGTCGTTTGTGACCTCACGATCTAGACGCCATCATTGCTAGATGATGCAATCGTAAAAAATCGCACAACCCTACCTCACATCCTCTCTCTTCGCCTCTTTCTCAAAAACGTTTTGGAGAACAAGGTCTCGAGAGGAAGGACTACGGGAAAGGAGAAAGGACGTGAGGTATTACAGGAAGTGAGGTATTACAGAAAGACGTTACCTGGTTGATACATCTCCATAGACTCCGCCTCCTGCTTGATTTTGACATCTGTGTGGGCGGAACCTCCGCTGCATGCTGCCGTGCTACTGGCTGCGGGCTGGGTGGGGGAGGCGACAGTATTGGCCATGGAGGCGGGGCCAGTGGGTGTCACGGCCATGGCAGCCGGCAGGGCAGAGAGGTGGGCAGTGGAGCTGGGCTGGGAGGGGGGTGGAGGACCACGGGGGGCCAGCAGGTTGGAGGGGATAGCCTGGGATAGATGCTGCTGGGCTGGGGAAGAGACCGTCTGTCGCTCCGCTCTTCCCTGAGAGGGTAGAGCCTCCACTGCAGCCATGACTAGGACTGGAGGAGCCACCATGGTCATGTGAACCTCTGCTTTAGGCTTCACTCTGACAGGGAGAGAGAGAGAGGCTTGTTAGATTCACTCTGAGAGAGAGAGAGAGAGAGAGAGAGAGAGAGAGAGAGAGAGAGAGAGAGAGAGAGAGAGAGAGAGAGAGAGAGAGAGAGAGAGAGAGAGAGAGAGAGAGATAGAGAGAGACAGAGAGAGAGAGAGAGAGAGAGAGAGAGAGAGAGAGAGAGAGAGAGAGAGAGAGAGAGAGAGATGTTAGAGTCATACTGATATGGATATGTCCCAAATGGCAATAGGGTGCCATCTAGGATTTTTTATTTTATTTAACTAGGCAAGTCAGTTAAGAACACATTCTTATTTATAATGACGGCCATAAAAGGCCTCCTGAGGGGACGGGGACCTGGGATTAAAATAAAAAAATAACATAGACTACATAAAGAGAGACCTAAGACAACAACATAGCAAGGCAGAAAGACACAGCATGGTAGCAACACAACATGGTAGCAGCAACACATGACAACACAGCATGGTAGCAACACAACATGGTAGCAGCAACACATGACAACACAGCATGGTAGCAACACAACATGGTAGCAGCAACACATGACAACACAGCATGGTAGCAACACAACATGACAACAACATGGTAGCAACACAACATGGTACAGACATTATTGGGCACAGACAACAGCACAAAGGTTAAGAAGTTAGAGACAACAATACATTACACGAAGCAGCCAGGTAGGATGCCATCTGGGTAAATCGGGCGTCCTCTAGGAGGCAGCCTATATTCATTACAGGACATGCATGACCCAGGCTTTGAATGAATGATTATTCTGAAGGCTCACCCTGCAGCTCTTGGTTGTCCTGCTCCTCTCACTCCTCCCTCCACTCTGCCGCTGTGAGCCTCACCAGGCATAGCCGGGATCAGAGTCTTACCGACAACACACCTAAACACGCACACACACACGCACACGCACACGCACACGCACACACAGTTTGGACATGTTAGGCTGGGCGATAAAATCGCCCAGCCTAACAAATCGCAAATCGCAACAATCAATGATTGATTGATTTCAACATGTAAACAAAGTGCCCGGGCTGTGTTGTTAAAGAGACAGACAGGAGGAGAGTGTATTCATAATTATTCAACTCTTCTATCTTGTTAGCGAGCAAATTGATCCAAGTTGGCTAGACTTTAAATATAAAAAGACGAGCTGGCTACTCACTAGCACGTGGGGCTTGTGTTTGAGAGATGATGTTTCTGAACAGGGGTTCTCCAAACTGTTTCACTCAGCCCCCCCTTCCAACATTGGGGAACATCCCAGCCCCCACCACATCCATTTCTATGGGTACAAGCTCTGTTCATGACACCAACTGTTCACCCCCCCCCCCCCCTCCTCTTGTTGGCGGAGAGAACATTTTTGCAAGTTTAAAGCTTATTTCTTGCAGTTCTACACATTTTGTCATGAGGTGCAGAGAACACTTTGCAGTTTTAAAGCAAATTATTTTCATTTTTGCCATGTCTAATGTGTATTCATGTGATATTTGAGTGACTTGAACATTACAACAAAATATATGGGCTTAAAAAAAAACGAGCAAAAAAAAAAAAAGGTTAGCTGACATGGGCTCGTTGATCTGGACATTTCTGACACGTTTTAAATATCTCTCTAAGTTCCCGCGCACCGCCCTGGTTCAGTAGGTGGTGTTCAGCAGGCCTGACACAGAAGACAACAACGAAGTCCTATCTAAACTCTTTTATTACACAGTTCCCTAATGAACATGACCCTGGGCTCAGAGGCTCACCTCACCCTTCATTGGCTGGCAGATTGATTGACTCACCCCTCATTGGCTGGCTTCTTGCGGAGGATGCTGGGTCGAGGGGAGGAGACCAAGGTGAGCGCTCCGCCTCCAACTCCGCCCTGGGGGTGTGTCTGTACCATGGTAGCAACGGGCTGTGTGGCGCCAAACGGGCTGCCCATAGGGCCAGCTACAAACGGGCTGCCGTCAGCCAATACCATCCCTGTAGAACCGACACCGAACAGAACACAAGTTCAAATGTACAGCCATATACTCATCATCAGATTTGACCAATTATCATTCAATAACATCACCTTCAGCAGATGCTTTTATCCAAACCTATATTTTTGTACAATATTATGTGTTTTCAGGTCCCTGTTGGGTCATATTAAATATTTAAAGTATGATATGCTGCTTCATGGGGCCATGTTTAGCGTTAGTATACTGTAGATTACCAGATGGTTTGGCCTCAGGCTGCTGCCCTGCGATTGGTGCCTGCTGAATCCCCTGTGTGCCGATTGGACCAGAGCTATGTAACCCCTGCACTCCCATTGGTGCAGGCTGGATGCCCTGGGCTCCCATTGGTTGAGGCTGGATTCCCTGGGTGCTGATTTGTGCAGACTGTAAACCAATCCTGTCGACGGCCATCAGCTGCATGGGGTTGAGGTGAAGGGTAGTGGGCACGGCCACAGCAGGCTGGCTGGGCAGAGTAGAGCTAGGGGTCTGGGGCGTCACTGAGGAGAGGAGGAGGGTGTCAGTCAAAGCAGACCTGGGACATGATGCCAACTGATCCTTAAGGTATTCACTATTTTATTTTTTAATTATTATTATTTTTTGTTAATTATTTTTTTATTTATTATTATTATTAAAATAAATAAACAAAACATTTATTATTACTATCATTATCTTGTAATTTTTAAAATGTATTTTTAATAATTATTTATTGCAATAAACACAAGGAAGGGGTAACATTAAAGTATTAGAACATGAAGGACAAACAATACAGCATCAAGACACTATCAAACATGTATCAGTCTTTCAGAGCCATCCTTATGTGTCAGGGTGTCTACTACTACTATCAACCATGTATCAGTCTTTCAGAGCCATCCTTATGTTTGAGGGTCTCTACTACTACTATCAAACATGTATCAGTCTTTCTGCAACAGAGCCATCCTTATGTTTGAGGGTGTCTAGTACTACTATCAAACATGTATCAGTCTTTCCCCAACAGAGACATCCTTATGTGTGAGGGTGCGTGTGCATGATAGTGATATAAAATATATGTCATAGTTTCCTTTTTCATGATCACAATCTTACTCTTTGTGTATTGGGCAACGTATTCCCAAGTCAATTCAAAAGATACATTTTTTTTGTACCCAAGAATTCACCTGGGTACTGTCTGACGGTGGACACGGAGCTGGCGATGGGGGTGTAGGTGTGTGTCCGGGGGTACGGAGAAGAAGAAAAAGTAGGCAGGAAGTACTGGAAATGCACCGGCCTGTTGTCACTCCTGGCCTCGATGGTGACAGGGTTAGGAGACGAGCGGTTGCCAGAGATGGAGATCAAGTTGGTCCTCTCTACAGGGTAATCTGATTGGACACGGGGGGAGGTGTGGGCTATGGGCTGGTAGTCTGATTGGACATGGGGAGAGGTGTGGGCTATAGGCTGGATCAGGTTGGTCCTTTCTCCAAGGTAGTCTGACTGGACACGGGGGGAGGTGTGGGCTATGGGCTGAGGCACCACTTTAGCTGTTGATACAACACAATACAGATAGAAATACTCTTTAAAGGGACATCCAAATGTAAAATAAATAATGAATGCAAAAAGCCCACTAGTGGCTTTGAATGTGTCTGAGTATTTTGTGCACTAGCTTTCAATGCATCTGAGTATTAAATCAAAGTTTGCTTAGGAGCTAGAAGCAGAGCTGCCATATCTGTCCGGTGCCATCTTACTTACAGTTAACAAGCTGTTACTCACCAACTGGGATGGTAGAGGTGGTCAGTGCTGTGGCGTGGGAGGAGTGGGAGGGCATCGTCATGGTGATGATAGTACCGCTGGTCACCTGGGTGTGTGGCGCAGTGCCTGAAAGAGGATCATGGGACAGAGAACACCATTTGTTTCAATGAGGAATCGTTAAAGGGCGACTGCACTTCCTGATTTAGCCTTGTTTTTAGATTTGATTCATTAAGAAACGTTAGCGGCCCAATCAAACGCGAGTTGGTTTCGGGCTGTGGTTTGATGTGGGTCTCGTGTGTTCGCAGACGGTAAGAGTTAGCCAAATGATTTAGCCAAATAGTGTACGACCGTGGCGAAAGTGGTTGAACTTTGGATAGCCCATCTCCGGGGCTATTAGGGATCATTAAATCAAATCAAATGTTATTTGTCACATGCGCCGAATACAACAGGTGTAGACCTTACAGTGAAATGCTTACTTTACAAGCCCTAACCAATAGTGTAGGTAAAATATGTTAAAAATAAATAAATAAAAGTAACAAATAATTAAAGATAATAAATTACACAATGTAAATGAGACAATATTTTCATTTGCACACCTTTTAGTTCTCATTTAATGCTTTCAAAATGTGTATAGAATTTAGAATTTATAGTTGGTTTGAGGCAGTGTTTCTGCTGCAGTCATTTACATGTGGCGCTGTTGCCACGGCAACGACGCCAAAATATGGGACGTAAAATAAATACAAAATCTGACGATGCTAGAACAGTCCACATTAACTTTTCCTCTGCAAACAAAATGAGTAATGAATAGATAAATCACACTACCCCATTATAGAATAGTCAACCTATTTACCTAGTCGTGTAATGGTGTTATATACTAAACCAGACATTTACCTAGTCGTGTAATGGTGTTATTAAACTAAACCAGACATTTACCTAGTCATGTAATGGTGTTATTAAACTAAACCAGACATTTACCTAGTCATGTAATGGTGTTATTAAACTAAACCAGACATTTACCTAGTCATGTAATGGTGTTATTAAACTAAACCAATAGTTGATCTATTTACCTAGTCATCTTGTTGTTGTGTGTCCTATGCCAGATCAATATTCCACTCGAAGCGCATTCAAGTTACGAGTGCCATTAGGGGGGGGGGGGAACGTGCATTCTGACAATTGCGGGGAAAACAGACGTTTTAATGGCCTCATCCAATCCTCAGAGGGATCCCAACTTTCCATTCCTACTCATTTCTCAACTCCTAAATATGTGAACTGTACCCGTTTTTATCAGCAGCATATTTAAACAAGTTTGGAGTGAGTGCAAAAGGGGAGAGTGGGGCTAAATGTAACATGGGGTCGATTGTAGGGTAACTTGGGGGTAAAATGCCACCCAACCTCAAAATCATTTTTTGGGGAGTGACTTAAATTGTTCTGAGACAGATTACATTTTTAGTTGAGCAAGATTAGTGGCAACCAGGGAAAGTATTGGGGGAGGGGGGGGGGGGGGGCATGAAGGGGTGTCTGTGAGAAGTACAGGCAGGGGGCGTTATACCCCGGGTGGCGGTTTACCCCAAGTTACCCTAACATGTTATACATTCAATAGGATGCAAACTAGTTAAAATATCACATTTGGGATCTAGATAATGATTTGCCTATTTATTTATAGCCATTAGCGATAATGCTAATTTTCTAATAGCACATATTATAATACGGACCATGCATAGGCTATATGCATGGTCCAATACGTTAAAATAATTTAAACAAATTATACCAATAGCCCATGTAAGTTGGGCTGATTTCGGGAAGGTAGAAATTGCATTATTTTATTTAAAATGTATTTTGGAGTAGAGTGACCTTTTAAAATGTTTGAGTCACCCAGATAACATGAACTATGACAAATGTGTAGAATTGTAGGAAATTTGCTTTCAAACAGCTAAATATTGGTCACTGCGGCTAACAGGAGGGCCTCTAAAATTTTGGGTCGGTGACAACACAAATTTGATCCAGAAAAAGACCCTGGTCAAACCTTGTACAAGTACCTGACAAAATAAATGAAACACAGACATAAGTGTCTTTAAATCGGGCGTTGGTCCACTACAAGCTGGAGTTGCCCACCCCTGGTTTACATAGTTGTCATGCTCATCAAACCATTCAGTGACCACTCATGTGGTTTGGGAATAACCATGGTAGCTAAAATAATGGCCTGTCCAGCATTTTATACATGCCCCTAAGCATGATGGAATGTTCATTGCTTAATTAACTCAGGAACTACACAGGTGTGTAAGCACCTGCTTTCAATATACTTTCTAACCATCATTTACTCAAGTCTTTCCATTATTTTGGCAGTAACCTGTACACTGTAATTTACCGATGGTCCCTAACTAGCCCCATAGGGATATCCAAAGTGAACCCAACTTTACACTGTAAATTTACCGATGGTCCCTAACTAGCCCCATAGGGATATCCAAAGTGAACCCAACTTTACACTGTAATTTACTGATGGTCCCTAACTAGCCCCATAGGGATATCTAAAGTGAACCCAACTTTACACTGTAATTTACCGATGGTCCCTAACTAGCCCCATAGGGATATCCAAAGTGAACCCAACTTTACACTGTAATTTACCGATGGTCCCTAACTAGCCCCATAGGGATATCCAAAGTGAACCCAACTTTACCACGGGCATTACGATCGGGTCACATGCAGCTGCACTCCGAATTGATCATTACTTGATGCTGTGTGCAGGATTGAAACAAACCCAACTTTTCATTTACGTTGTGACGCAGTCACGACAAACAAACCTAAAAAAAATATGTTTTTTTTTAAATAAAATCTGTTTTGGATGAGACTGACTTCATGACCAAAACGATCCCATTTACACATTGTAGTCAATTTCGACAGTAGAATAAATGTTTCTGACTCATATTGAGGCCGTTTTCTAAATTAAGTCGATTTTTAGGGGCTGTTGGTCTTTAAAAACGTCCATGTTATTCGTCTTATTCATTATGATCTAAACAGGATAAACTGATCCTATATCAAGCACTCTCTGACTCTTTGTAAATATGAGTCCTCGAATGGTGACCTCATAGAATAACATATTAAAACTCATCGCTAAAATGTAATTGAATAGGATCTGTGTGGGTGGTGTTACCTGTAGTGGTTGTGCCTGGAACAGTGTTGGTTAGAATAGGTGCCACAGTTGCTGCAGCCACCGGAGTCCCAGAACAGGAGATGGATTTCTGTAACACAAGGAAGTGTATTTTCTTCTATTTTTCCTGTCAAAGTGTCACCAGAAAACCTGACTTGAGGAGAACAACAGTAGAACATCTTTACCCTCCCCTCCGTATGTATTTGGACAGGGAAGCTAAAAAAATATATATAAAAAAAAAGTACATTTGGCCATATACAGTACTCCACCCTTTTGGATTTGAGATCAAATATTTCATATGAGGGGACCGTACAGAACGTCACCTTTTATTTGAGAGTATTTTCATACATATCTGTTTTACTGTTTAGAAATTAAAACACATATACATAAATAAAAATACAAAACACACACACACACACAACCAGTCAAAAGTACTCATTCAAGGGCTTTTCTTCATTTTTTACTGTTTTCTACATTGTAGAATAATAGTGAATACATCAAAACTATGAAATAACACATATGGAATCATGTAGTAACCACCCATAGTAAAAATAAAGAAAAACCCTGGAATGAGTAGGTGTGTCCAAACTTTTGACTGGTACTGTATGTGAGTATGCTGTTCATTAACTACAGCTCAGCGTTCAACACCATAGTGCCCACAAAGATCATCACTAAGCTAAGGACCCTGGGACTAAACATCTCCCTCTGCAACTGGATCCTGGACTTCCTGATGGGTGGTAAGGAAAGGCAACAACACATCTGCCACGCTGATCCTCAACACGGGGGCCCCTCAAGGGTGTGTGCTCAGTCCCCTCCTGTACTCCCTGTTCACTCGAGACTGCATGGCCAAGCACGACTCCAACACCATCATTAAGTTTGCTGACGACACAACAGTGGTAGGCCTGATCACCAACAATGATGAGACAGTCTATAGGGAGGAGGTCAGAGACCCGGCAGTGTGGTGCCAGGACAACAACCTCTCCCTCAACGTGATCAAGACAAAGGAGCTGATTGTGGACTACAGGGAAAGGAGGACCCGAACAGGCCCCCATTCTCATCGACGGGGCTGTAGTAGAGCAGGATGAGAGTTTCAAGTTCCTTGGTGTCCACATCACCAACAAACTATCATGGTCCAAACATACCAAACCAGTCGTAAAGAGGACACGACAAAACGTTTTCCCCATCAGGAGACTGAAAATATTTGGCATAGGTCCCCAGATCCTCAAAAAGTTCTACAAATGCAACAAAGAGCATCCTGACCGGTTGCATCACCGCCTGGTACGGCAACTGCTCGGCATCCGAACGCAAGGCGCTACAGAGGAAAGTGTGAACGGCCCAGGACATCACGGGGACCAAGCTTCCTGCCATCCAGGACCTATAATCTAGAGGAAAGGCCATAAAATTGTCCTAAAACTCCAGTCACCCAAGTCATAGACTGTTCTCTCTGCTACCCCACGGCAAGCGGTAC
This sequence comes from Salvelinus fontinalis, assembly GCF_029448725.1. Classification (NCBI taxonomy): domain Eukaryota; kingdom Metazoa; phylum Chordata; class Actinopteri; order Salmoniformes; family Salmonidae; genus Salvelinus; species Salvelinus fontinalis. Next base: position 9,146,658 of record NC_074678.1, read on the forward strand.
CGGAGCGCCAAGTCTAGGACCAAAAGGCTCCTTAACAGCTTCTACCCCCCCAAGCCATAAGACTCCTGAACAACTAATCAAATGGATACCCAGACTATTTACATCGACCCCCCCCCCCTCCTCCCCTTTGTTTTTACACTGCTGCTACGTGCTGTTTATTATTGATGCATAGTCACTTTACCCCGACCTACATGTACAAGTTACCTCAACTAACCTGTACCCCCACACATTGAATCAGTACCGGTACCTTCTGTATATAGCCTCGTTATGTTACATTTTTTTACTTGAGTTTATTTCGTAAATATTATCTTTACTCTATTTTCATAACACTGCATTGTTGGTTAAGGGCTTATAAGTAAGCATTTCACGGTACCTGTTGTATTCGGGCGCATATGACAAATACAATTTGATTTGATTTATATATACCCGCCACTTGAAGATGTCATAAGTATTTGGAAAAAATTTACTTATAGTGTATTTAAGAAGTCAAAAGTGTATTATTTGGTCCCGTATTCCTCGCATACAATGACTACGTCAAGCTTGTGACTCTACAAACCCATTGGATGCATCTACAAAGATTATAACCCCCCCCTCCCCCCCACAAAATGCTAATCGCCCCTATTTTTGGTAAACATGCCATCATCACTCATTATTCATTACCGATTTTTGTTAAACATGGCATTATCAGGATTCATTTAGAAATGTCTAGAAACATCTTATCAACTCACTTAGAAAGATTACGCCAGTCATTATTCCCCATTCACTTCCTATTGGGCAAAATATAACCCGAAAGCACAACCAAAATATAACCTGAAAGCACAACCAGAACATAACACAAAGCACAACCAGAACATAAGACAAAGCACAACCAGAACATAAGACAAAGCACAACCAAAACATAAGACAAAGCACAACCAAAACATAAGACAAAGCACAACCAAAACAAGCTGTAAATGCAACCAACGAGTGTGCAGAGTCACAAGCTTGATGTAGTCATTGACTGGTAGAAATATGGGACCAAATACTAAACGTTTGACTATTTTAATACGCTATAAGTGAATTTTGTCCAAATACAGATATAGGATCTTAATTTGAGCCAGTTTGCTACAACAGGACATTTATACATTTTTCGTAAAGGGGAAATCAAGTCTGAAATTTCAAAGTGGAAATTACTAACTTCAGAAGCCTTTTTTTTTTTTTTAAAACCTCAAATACACTGTTAAACATTTCCTGCAAGTTAAACGTTTCCTGCAACAGGGAGATCCAATTAAGATCCTACATCTGTACTTCTTCAAACGGGCGACTAGATATATAAAGTGCTTTAATTTATAAACAGTAAAACAGATATGTATATGAAAATACCCTCAAATAAAAGGTGACATTCTATACTGTTGCCTGATACTAAACATTTGATCGCAAATCCAAAAGGCTGGAGTACAGCGCCAAAAGTAAATATTTATCTTCACAGGTTCTGACCTGTGTCATGGTGTGGGGGGGCTGGGGTTTCTGCCCCCCTATAGCAGGGTGGGAGGGCAGGGTGATGCGTGTGGCTGTGTCCCTGGCTCCCTGGTGACGCTGGATACTGATGGTGGCAGGAGGAGGGTGGATGGTCAGCCCTGGATGCCTGGAGGAGGTAACACAAGACATCATCAACCCACCATCCCTTTTAATGTGACATCATCAACACACCATCCCTTTTAATGTGACATCATCAACACACCATCCCTTTTAATGTGACATCATCAACACACCATCCCTTTTAATGTGACATCATCAACCCACCATCCCTTTTAATGTGACATCATCAACACACCATCCCTTTTGATGTGACATCATCAACCCACCATCCCTTTTGATGTGACATCATCAACCCACCATCCCTTTTGATGTGACATCATCAACCCACCATCCCTTTTAATGTGACATCATCAACACACCATCCCTTTTAATGTGACATCATCAACACACCATCCCTTTTGATGTGACATCATCAACAGACCATCCCTTTTAATGTGACATCATCAACCCACCATCCCTTTTAAGGTGAAAGCTCTGGTGGGTATTGTTTCAATATATTATACATGGTCAATAAACTTCAAATTTGAATTCTAAACCTTGTGGGCACAAACACACACCTTGTCATTTATACAAGTGATTAAATGGAAATCCTATTGTTTATTTTCTCATTTACACAGGGGGATTTAATTTGGGAGCACTGTGCAAAAAAAAAAAAAAAATCCTATATTTGTTTTCTTTCTGCGTTTCTGTACCATTGTTTCCCCCGAGCGCAGATTCGTTAGCGTCATGCTTGTACCATTACTACAGCGCAAACTGCTTGTTTCTAATCCAAACAGTTCAAAAGATTTGACACATATTACCGGCACAATCTTTTTCTCCCCGTCATAAACCATGTCGCGGGCTGCATTTGTTTTACACCTTGTTCCGGTCATGTTACCTCACTAGCTAGCTATGCTAACAACCTGGTAACTTTACCAGTACATCCAAACATCAGTCATGTTACCTCATTAGCTAGCTATGCTAACAACCTGGTAACTTTACCAGTACATCCAAACATCAGTCATGTTACCTCATTAGCTAGCTAGCTAACACCATCCAAACATCAGCCATGTTACCTCATTAGCTAGCTATGCTAACAACCTGGTAACTTTACCAGTACATCCAAACATCAGTCATGTTACCTCACTAGCTAGCTATGCTAACAACCTGGTAACTTTACCAGTACATCCAAACATCAGTCATGTTACCTCATTAGCTAGCTAGCTAACACCATCCAAACATCAGTCATGTTACCTCATTAGCTAGCTAGCTAACAACCTGGTAACTTTACCAGTACATCCAAACATCAGTCATGTTACCTCACTAGCTAGCTATGCTAACAACCTTGTAACTTTACCAGTACATCCAAACATCAGTCATGTTACCTCATTAGCTAGCTATGCTAACAACCTGGTAACTTTACCAGTACATCCAAACATCAGTCATGTTACCTCATTAGCTAGCTAGCTAACACCATCCAAACATCAGCCATGTTACCTCATTAGCTAGCTAGCTAACAACCTGGTAACTTTACCAGTACATCCAAACATCAGTCATGTTACCTCATTAGCTAGCTAGCTAACACCATCCAAACATCAGCCATGTTACCTCATTAGCTAGCTAGCTAACAACCTGGTAACTTTACCAGTACATCCAAACATCAGCCATGTTACCTCATTAGCTAGCTAGCTAACACCATCCAAACATCAGTCATGTTACCTCATTAGCTAGCTATGCTAACAACCTGGTAACTTTACCAGTACATCCAAACATCAGTCATGTTACCTCACTAGCTAGCTATGCTAACAACCTGGTAACTTTACCGGTACATCCAAACATCAGTCATGTTACCTCACTAGCTAGCTATGCTAACAGCCTGGTAACTTTACCAGTACATCCAAACATCAGTCATGTTACCTCACTAGCTAGCTATGCTAACAACCTGGTAACTTGACCAGTACATCCAAACATCAGTCATGTTACCTCATTAGCTAGCTATGCTAACAACCTGGTAACTTTACCAGTACATCCAAACATCAGTCATGTTACCTCATTAGCTAGCTATGCTAACAACCTGGTAACTTTACCAGTACATCCAAACATCAGTCATGTTACCTCATTAGCTAGCTAGCTAACAACCTGGTAACTTTACCAGTACATCCAAACATCAGTCATGTTACCTCATTAGCTAGCTAGCTAACAACCTGGTAACTTTACCAGTACATCCAAACATCAGCCATGTTACCCCATTAGCTAGCTAGCTAACACCATCCAAACATCAGCCATGTTACCTCATTAGCTAGCTATGCTAACAACCTGGTAACTTGACCAGTACATCCAAACATCAGTCATGTTACCCCATTAGCTAGCTATGCTAACAACCTGGTAACTTTACCGGTACATCCAAACATCAGTCATGTTACCTCATTAGCTAGCTAGCTAACAACCTGGTAACTTTACCAGTACATCCAAACATCAGTCATGTTACCTCATTAGCTAGCTATGCTAACAACCTGGTAACTTTACCAGTACATCCAAACATCAGTCATGTTACCTCATTAGCTAGCTATGCTAACAACCTGGTAACTTTACCAGTACATCTTAACATCAGTCATGTTACCTCATTAGCTAGCTAGCTAACAACCTGGTAACTTTACCAGTACATCCAAACATCAGTCATGTTACCTCACTAGCTAGCTATGCTAACAGCCTGGTAACTTTACCAGTACATCCAAACATCAGTCATGTTACCTCACTAGCTAGCTATGCTAACAACCTGGTAACTTGACCAGTACATCCAAACATCAGTCATGTTACCTCATTAGCTAGCTATGCTAACAACCTGGTAACTTTACCAGTACATCCAAACATCAGTCATGTTACCTCATTAGCTAGCTATGCTAACAACCTGGTAACTTTACCAGTACATCCAAACATCAGTCATGTTACCTCATTAGCTAGCTAGCTAACAACCTGGTAACTTTACCAGTACATCCAAACATCAGTCATGTTACCTCATTAGCTAGCTAGCTAACAACCTGGTAACTTTACCAGTACATCCAAACATCAGCCATGTTACCCCATTAGCTAGCTAGCTAACACCATCCAAACATCAGCCATGTTACCTCATTAGCTAGCTATGCTAACAACCTGGTAACTTGACCAGTACATCCAAACATCAGTCATGTTACCCCATTAGCTAGCTATGCTAACAACCTGGTAACTTTACCGGTACATCCAAACATCAGTCATGTTACCTCATTAGCTAGCTAGCTAACAACCTGGTAACTTTACCAGTACATCCAAACATCAGTCATGTTACCTCATTAGCTAGCTATGCTAACAACCTGGTAACTTTACCAGTACATCTTAACATCAGTCATGTTACCTCATTAGCTAGCTAGCTAACAACCTGGTAACTTTACCAGTACATCCAAACATCTGGGGACACAGAAAGAAAGGGGATATCTTCTTCGGCAAGTCAATGAATGACAGATCTCTTGCATGTTGTCATCACAGTTTAGCTTTTTTTATAATAAACAAATGCATTTACAGGGTTACATATTCGTTTCTAGAGCACAACATGTCATGGGGTTTCCCGTCAAAAGTGGTTTCCCGTCAGAAGTGGCTGTGATTCATTTAGGGTATATCGCTCTCTTATTTTCTGGCGCTCCAAACTTTTTAAAGTTAGGAGCACCTTTTTAATTTAGAGCCCTGACAATGAGTTCATCTGACTGGTTAAGTAGATAAAGGGCCAAAATCTCACACTATCCCTTTAACGCCAGGCTAGCTACTGTGCCACTTACCCATGCAGCACCTCTGCAGACTGGGTGAATGTTGGGTTGATGACAGGGGGCTGGTTCTGGGTGGCTGAGATAGGAGCCACTGCTGTAGAGCTTGTGACAGGGGACTGGTTCCGGGTGGCTGAGATAGGAGCCACTGCTGTAGAGCTTGTGACAGGGGACTGGTTCCGGGTGGCTGAGATAGGGGCCACTGCTGTAGGGCTTGTGACAGGGGACTGGTTCCGGGTGGCTGAGATAGGGGCCACTGCTGTAGAGCTTGTGACAGGGGACTGGTTCCGGGTGGCTGAGATAGGGGCCACTGCAGTAGAGCTTGTGACAGGGGACTGGTTCCGGGTGGCTGAGATAGGGGCCACTGCTGTAGAGCTTGTGACAGGGGACTGGTTCCGGGTGGCTGAGATAGGGGCCACTGCAGTAGAGCTTGTGACAGGGGACTGGTTCCGGGTGGCTGAGATGGGGGCCACTGCTGTAGAACTTGTGACAGGGGACTGGTTCCGGGTGGCTGAGATGGGGGCCACTGCTGTAGAGCTTGTGACAGGGGACTGGTTCCGGGTGGCTGAGATAGGGGCCACTGCTGTAGAACTTGTGACAGGGGAACGAGACTGAGGACGAAGAGAGGGAGAGAATCACACCATGTTTCCCTACAAAACTGACTGAACTGTCAACACAAACAACTACAGAGGGAAAATCGTGAACGCAGGAGTTATCTTTGTTACAATGAAGTAAGTCAAAACCCCCGGGGGCAGTCGTTTCCTGCACTACAAATGAGGAAAAACAATGGTGTGCAAGTTAACATTTGATCTGTAAACTCGCCACAAGCCTCCCACCATAATAATGCAATTGAGCCGTCATAACACTGGGGTAAGCACCTGGATAGACTGGTGGGTGATGTGATGTACAGTGTGCTGAACAGGGCCTACACTGGCCCCTGATGCTGGTCTGAGAACAGCAGGCCCTTTACAGCTGGACATCACTGCTGCAGCCACCGCCCCTGGAAGACAGACAGCACAATGTGGATTAGGGGAACATATTGCAGAATGAAAGGCAGAGGGTAAGAGCTCCCTCTAGAGGTCGAGCCAGAGAAGTGCAACACGCAAGAAAAATAGAATGTGAAAAATTTCCCCTCCGGACAGTAATATAGGTTGAGGGTAAATGGGAAGTGAATGTTTGTTATGAAACACCTGGGGGTTAGACCTCCAACCAAAACGCTGGGTTAGGGAGATGGGTTAGGGAGATGGGTTAGGGAGATGGGTTAGGGGGTTAGGGAGATGGGTTAGGGGGTTAGGGAGATGGGTTAGGGAGATGGGTTAGGGAGATGGGTTAGGGGGTTAGGGAGATGGGTTAGGGAGATGCGTTAGGGAGATGGGTTAGGGAGATGGGTTAGGGAGATGGGTTAGGGAGATGGGTTAGGGAGATGGGTTAGGGAGATGGGTTAGGGAGATGGGTTAGGGAGATGGGTTAGGGAGATGGGTTAGGGAGATGCGTTAGGGAGATGGGTTAGGAAGATGGGTTAGGGAGATGCGTTAGGGAGATGGGTTAGGGAGATGGGTTAGGGGGTTAGGGAGATGGGTTAGGGGTTTAGGGAGATGGGTTAGGGAGATGGGTTAGGGAGATGGGTTAGGAAGATGGGTTAGGGAGATGGGTTAGGGAGATGGGTTAGGGAGAAGGGTTAGGGAGATGGGTTAGGGAGATGGGTTAGGGAGATGGGTTAGGGAGATGGGTTAGGGAGATGGGTTAGGGAGATGGGTTAGGGGGTTAGGGAGATGGGTTAGGGAGATGGGTTAGGGAGATGAGTTAGGGAGATGGGTTAGGGAGATGGGTTAGGGAGATGGGTTAGGGAGATGGGTTAGGGAGATGGGTTAGGGAGATGGGTTAGGGGGTTAGGGAGATGGGTTAGGGGGTTAGGGAGATGGGTTAGGGAGATGGGTTAGGGAGATGGGTTAGGGGGTTAGGGAGATGGGTTAGGGAGATGGGTTAGGGAGATGGGTTAGGGGGTTAGGGAGATGGGTTAGGGAGATGGGTTAGGGAGATGGGTTAGGGAGATGGGTTAGGGGGTTAGGGAGATGGGTTAGGGAGATGGGTTAGGGAGATGGGTTAGGGGGTTAGGGAGATGGGTTAGGGAGATGGGTTAGGGAGATGGGTTAGGGAGATGGGTTAGGGAGATGGGTTAGGGGGATGGGTTAGGGAGATGGGTTAGGGAGATGGGTTAGGGAGATGGGTTAGGGAGATGGGTTAGGGAGATGGGTTAGGGGGTTAGGGAGATGGGTTAGGGAGATGGGTTAGGGAGATGCGTTAGGGAGATGGGTTAGGGAGATGGGTTAGGGAGATGGGTTAGGGAGATGGGTTAGGGAGATGGGTTAGGGAGATGGGTTAGGGGGTTAGGGAGATGGGTTAGGGGGTTAGGGAGATGGGTTAGGGAGATGGGTTAGGGAGATGGGTTAGGGAGATGCGTTAGGGAGATGGGTTAGGGAGATGGGTTAGGGAGATGGGTTAGGGAGATGGGTTAGGGAGAAGGGTTAGGGAGATGGGTTAGGGAGATGCGTTAGGGAGATGGGTTAGGGAGATGGGTTAGGGAGAAGGGTTAGGGAGATGGGTTAGGGAGATGGGTTAGGGAGATGGGTTAGGGAGATGGGTTAGGGGGTTAGGGAGATGGGTTAGGGAGATGGGTTAGGGAGATGGGTTAGGGAGATGGGTTAGGGAGATGGGTTAGGGGGTTAGGGAGATGGGTTAGGGAGATGGGTTAGGGAGATGGGTTAGGGAGATGGGTTAGGGAGATGGGTTAGGGGGTTAGGGAGATGGGTTAGGGAGATGGGTTAGGGAGATGCGTTAGGGAGATGGGTTAGGGAGATGGGTTAGGGAGATGGGTTAGGGAGATGGGTTAGGGAGATGGGTTAGGGGGTTAGGGAGATGGGTTAGGGAGATGGGTTAGGGGGTTAGGGAGATGGGTTAGGGAGATGCGTTAGGGGGTTAGGGAGACGCAGTACGTACCTCTGGGTAGGTGAGAACTGAATGTGTGTTGAGGAACAGAAGGAGCCCTAATGATCTGGATATTAGCTGGCATGAGGTGATGCCGATTACTGGAGTGGCCCTGAAATAAGAACAGGTCAAAAACATCAGTCCATAATAAAAATACGTTTTTCTGGATACAGATCAAGTCTAATCCTAGATTAAAAACACATTTTCAACAGAGATAATCTATTGATGTAGTTTTGATCCCGGATTAGGGCTTAATCTATGTCCAGGAAACTGCCCCTTTAATGGCTTATTCATGAAAGTTATTCTAAAGCAATGATCACAAACAAAAGCCAATAAGAATACGGCAGGCTATGTAGTCACCTGTTGTCCACTGATGGTTGCCACAGGGATGGAGGAGGTGGGAACCATGTGGCTCTCCAGGGTGACAGTGATGTGGCCAAGCAGGGCAGGCTGCACCTTGGGGGGCAGGGGGAGAGGGATGTGGCCCCCCTGGACCTGGCTGGAGGCTGGGGCGATGAGACGGCTGGGCACCAGCGATTTCAGGGCAGCCTGAAGAAGAAGAAATAAAACACATCACACATTTTATGAAAACATAGATTTGTTTCTATGATATTTGCTGTCCTAACACACATAGATTTGTTTCTATGATATTTGCTGTCCTAACACACATAGATTTGTTTCTATGATATTTGCTGTCCTAACACACATAGATTTGTTTCTATGATATTTGCTGTCCTAACACACATAGATTTGATTTAAGATAGTGATAACATAGACTATCAATCATTTTGATTCTATATTTTAGGACACTTCTGACTGGGTGAGTTTCTCAATCAGATGATAGCAGGCAGGGGAAAAGGGATGTGTTCATGCCATCGTGTATAGTTGGCTATACACCACAAACAGATCTGGGATCAGGCTAGGGGAGAGGGGGAAATGGGGTGTTTTAACTACCACCCTATTACCTTTATAGATAAAACAGATCTGGGATCAGGCTAGTGAAGAGAGAGAAATGGGGTGTTTTAAATACCACCATATTACCTTTATAGATAAAACAGATCTGGGATCAGGCTAGGGGAGAGAGGGAAATGGGGTGTTTTAATTACCACCCTATTACCTTTATAGATAAAACAGATCTGGGATCAGGCTAGTGAAGAGAGAGAAATGGGGTGTTTTAAATACCACCATATTACCTTTATAGATAAAACAGATCTGGGATCAGGCTAGGGAAGAGGGGGAAATGGGGTGTTTTAATATTACCTTTATAGATAAAACAGATCTGGGATCCGGCTAGGGAAGAGGGGGAAATGGGGGTGTATAGTGTGCTTCTTTCAATTAGAGCCCTGGTCAAATGTAGTGCACTAAATAGCAAAAAAAGTGCAATTTGGGAAACAGCCATGGAGAGGTCTTACCTTCATTTGCCCGTCGACGAGGGCAGCAGGCTGGGCCTGCAGTAGTTGGACAGGAAGGTTGGACACGGTGACAGGTTGACCAGGTGTACCCGCCTTGTTGGGCACCTGCTGGGACAGAGCTGGGACCTGGGACTGCAGGCTGTGGGTCTGAACCGGGACCTGAGGAGGGATGATGAGATAAGATATTGACTTTCTCTGTGAATACATATCGGGGTGGATTCTGGGACAGATTAAAGCCTAGTCTTGGACTAAAGAGTTTGACGGAGATTCAGGACATAGAACATTAGACAATAAAAAGCCTGCAATCAATGAGAAAATAGAGAAAGTGCAGTTAATGTTATCTGTACATTATAGGTTGCGTCCCAAATTGCATACAATGGGCACTGGTCAAAACAAGAGTACTATAAAAGGGATTATGGAGCCATTTGGAGCGAACAAATACATGTACACTATCAACTAGACCAGGGGTACTCAACTCTTACCCTACGAGGTCCGGAGCTATCCTATACCCTAGAGCAAGGGTATTCAACTCTTACCCTACGAGGTCCGGAGCTATCCTATACCCTAGAGCAAGGGTATTCAACTCTTACCCTACGAGGTCCGGAGCCTCGTAGGGTAATTAATTGTACCCACCTGGTGTCCCAGGTTTAAAATCAGTCCTTGATTAGAGGGAAACTATGAAAAAACACAGTGGAACTGGCTTCAAGGTCCAGAGTTGAGTTTGAGGGAACTAGAGTATCCACTAACCTGAGGGTAGGGTCTGACCACTCCAGTCTCCTGCTTGTCTTCTCTGAACGACAGGGCTTCTTGTCCTCCCCTGCTGCTGGCTGGGAGGTCCTGGGGACCATGGTGGTCCACATCACCACTACTGTCCTCACCTGGTCCTGCTAGAAAACCATTCATCACAAGCAGTCTGAGTTTTAATAAACATCATAACATACAATTGGACAGAATTTACCAGAAACTCTGGAGGACTGTGGAAATGTGTTCAGTTCCAAATGGCACCTTATTCACTATGTAGTACACTCCTTTTTAGAGTTGGGACGATAAACCGAAATTTACCGACACCGACTTCCTCTTACAAAAGTATATTGTTAATTTTCGTGCTTTTGTTACACAATGTTCCTGTAGATTGTTCTAGAACCATTATTTGGTTTGACAGTAATAGCCTAAACATTGTGTTGATTTCTGTTATGAAAGTACAGTGCCCTCAGAAAGTAGTCATACCCCTTGACTTAACGCATTTAAGTTGTGTTACAGCCTGATTTCAAACTGGATTAAATATACGTTTTCCCCTCACCCCTAGCTACACACAATACCCCATAATGACAAAGTGAAAACGTGTTTTTGTGTGTTTTTTTTAACGTTTTACAAATGTATTGAAAATGAAATACATAAAAATCGTATTTACATAGGTATTCACACTCCCGAGTGAATACATGTTATTACCTTTGGCAGCGATTACAGCTGTGAGTCTTTCTGGGTAAGTCTCTAAGAGCTTTACACACCTGGATTGTACAGTATTTGCACAATATTCTTTTAAAAATTCTTCAAGCTCTGTCAAGTTGGTTGATCATTGCCAGACCGCCATTTTCAAGTCTTGCCATAGATTTGAACTGCAACTCAGCCATTTAGGAAGATTCAATAACTAGCAGGGTTGGACAGTATCCAGAATCTCACACCTGGGTTTTACAGTATTACCAGTTTAGTACACAAGGGGGCGCCAAAAACATAACACATTTCCATGGAGGCTGCTAGCTAAACTGCTGGCCTAAACATGCCATTGAGCTCAAACGAAAATGAACCAATTGAAAAGACAGGCAATGCAGCTCATTAAGTTATACATATATACAGTACCAGTCAAAAGTTTGGACACACCTACTCATTCAAGAGTTTTTCTTTATTTTTACTATTTTCTACATTGTAGAATAATAATGAAGACAACAAAACTATGAAATAACAGATATGGACTCATGTAGTAACCAAAAAAAGTTTTCAACAAGTCAAAGTATATTTTATATTTGATATTGTTCAAAAGTAGCCACCTTTTGCCTTGATGATAGCTTTGCACACTCTCCTGGTGTCTCCTGGTAGCGCCTCCATGCTCTGGACACTACGCTGACAGACACAGCAAACCTTCTTGCCACAGCTCGCATTGATGTGCCATCCTGGATGAGCTGCACTACCTGAGCCACTTGTGTGGGTTGTAGACTCCGTCTCATGCTACCACTAGAGTGAAAGCACCGCCAGCATTCAAAAGTGACCAAAACATCAGCCAGGAAGCATAGGAACTGAGAAGTGGTCTGTGGTCACCACCTGCAGAATCACTCCTTTATTGGGGGTGTCTTGCTAATTGCCTATAATTTCCACCTTTTGTCTATTCAATTTGCACAACAGCATGTGAAATTTATTGTCAATCAGTGTTGCTTCCTAAGTGGACAGTTTGATTTCACAGAAGTGTGATTGACTTGGAGTTACATTGTGTTGCTAAAGTGTTCCCTTGATTTTTTTGAGCAGTGTATATATATATATACACACACAATCATATATTTTTTATTATTATTAACAGATTAAATGAATTCTGGCCAAGGGATCCGTAGAATAAGTTCAGAGGGTGTAATACCATACAATGTAACATTCATTTACATGATTCATTTACATTATTAATTTACATTACATTACATTTACATTATTCATTTACATTAACGTAATTAATTTACATTAAAGTTACATTACTCATTTACATTAACATTATTAATTTACATTACATTTACATTACATTTACAGTATTCATTTACATTTACATTATTCATTTACATGACATTTTAGCCATTTATCAGACACTCTTATCCAGAGCGACTTAAGTTAGTTAGTGCATTCATCTTAAGATAGCTAGGTGAGACAACCACATATCACAATCATATCAACTACATTTTTTTTCTTAAAGTATTTAACAGCAAAGTTAAATAGAATTGACTATGATACTTGATATGATTGTGATATGTGGTTGGCTCACATATGGGAAAAGAGGAGTGCCTTTTTTACTTATTTACAATGTATGTCCTTAACCCTGGGCAACATAGGCCTGGAGACTCACAGGGATATTGGTATCCACAGTACTGTAAAATCTCAAAGTTGTCTCTGCCGCATGGACATTTTTTTAAAGACTTGCAGGACATTTGCTTGAAAACTGCACAATTTTATCTCCAATGCCAAGAGGTGGGCCTTTAAAATGTTTCTTCCCACGGCCCAAGACTTGGTTCGTCCGGCCATGCACTGCCGTAGTAAAACTCCTTGTAGGCTATTTTTTCATTTTTACCTTACTCGAGTTGTGTTCTGATTATGAGGGGTTCCCTGATGAATTTAGTATCATAAAAGTGGACCCCGGCCCCAAAAATTCCTGATATAGGGAATAGTATGCCATTAGGAACAAGCCAATATTCAATATAATGTTAACCTGTCTGGTTGGATGACTGATTGATAGAGACCGGCTTTCCACCAGGATTACTCTGAGCAGGCATTCCAGCTGTAGAAAATGGCTGAGAACTCATCTTTCACTATCCTAGAAGGGAGAAGGATTGAACAACCATTATATACAATTTTTTTTAAAGAGATCACAAGCCTCTTTCTCAAATCATTTTCTCCCTTATCTCGTCAAATGTATTGGCGGATAAGGTCCAAGGTCCCTCCCCTCAATGGGTTTTGAGAAGAGAGGACGTGAGGAATTCACATGACAGTCCACACAAATTTCATGACCGTCATTTTTTTACATTTTATTGAACCTTTATTTAACTAGGCAAGTCAGTTAAAAATAAATTCTTATTTACAATGACAGCCTAGGAACAGTGGGTTAACTGCCTTGTTCAGGGGCAGAACAACAGATTTTTACCTTGTGAGCTTGGGGATTCGATCTAGCAACCTTTCGGTTACTAGTCCAACACTCTAACCACTAGGCTACCTGCCACTCTGTCATAGCACTGGAATCAAGTAAAGATGAATGGAGGAAAAGCCCATTCCGGCAGCTCTAGAAAATCTCACTAACCTCAGTATCCTGTCTTTCATTCACACAGAGCTAGCTACCTTTGTGTGAAACGGAAATGCGTGTAAGCTGAAGCATTTTTACATATCATTGCTCTGTCTGCGATCAATGAATGTTCCGAGTGATTTAGGAAATTCAGACGTTATGAAAAAATATGGTGTGGCATATTTTAAAAGTAACAGCTAGTTACTTTACCAGAAGATACCCACCCTTCCGTTACGTTAGTTTACACTGAGCTGCATTGGGGTCGGAACGCAATCATGGATGGTTACATTAAGACAACATGGAGCCGGTGCGAGATATGAGTCGGAAAACACATCTGAATGCAGGGGTGGAATATCCCTTGATCATGACTCTCAGTTAGGGCTAGACGGTATACCGTATTTGACAATATACCGGTATTGATGCACGTACCGGATTTTTACTTTACCTTCTATAACAGTATTTTAATGTTTGGTTTGTTAAATGTGATACACTGTGTGTAATGTCAATTTTAATCGTTTCTTTTTTATACTTCCCTTCTCTCTCCCCTCTCTCCATGCCGCTTTCCATACAGACCTAGCCCCACCCCCTGATTTCCACACAGACCTAGCCCCACCCCCTGATTTCCATACAGACCTAGCCCCACCCCGATTTCCACACAGACCTAGCCCCACCCCCTGATTTCCACACAGACCTAGCCCCACCCCCTGATTTCCACACAGACCTAGCCCCACCCAGTCACTCAAGGAGCCATTTATTGTCACTTGACTACGACACACTTGCGTTCAGTCTGCATGGTCAATGCAGCACATGCAACAATGTTGATGACTACGACGCAGTTCCCACTTTGCTTCTTAATAGAAATCCACAAGCGTTCTATAATTACACTATTAGTTTGTGTTTATTATATCTGCAAAAAGCTAGTTTGTCTTTTCTTAGCAAGTTGTGTTACCAGCTTATGCTATTCGCTAGTTAGACTGACGGAAGACAGAGGAACCACCTGTGGTAATTAGCTATCTAGCATGCTCTGAACACCTGTGGTAATTAGCTATCTAGCATGCTCTGAACACCTGTGGTAATTAGCTATCTAGCATGCTCTGAACACCTGTGGTAATTAGCTATCTAGCATGCTCTAAACACCTGTGGTAATTAGCCATCTAGCATGCTCTGAACACCTGTGGTAATTAGCCATCTAGCATGCTCTGAACACCTGTGGTAATTACCTATCTAGCATGCTCTGAACACCTGTGGTAATTAGCCATCTAGCATGCTCTGAACACCTGTGGTAATTAGCTATCTAGCATGCTCTGAAAACCTGTGGTGATTAGCTATCTAGCATGCTCTGAACACCTGTGGTTATTAGCTATCTAGCATGCTCTGAACACCTGTGGTAATTAGCTATCTAGCATGCTCTGAACACCTGTGGTAATTAGCTATCTAGCATGCTCTGAACACCTGTGGTAATTAGCTATCTAGCATGCTCTGAACACCTGTGGTAATTACCTATCTAGCATGCTCTGAACACCTGTGGTAATTACCTATCTAGCATGCTCTAAACACCTGTGGTAATTACCTATCTAGCATGCTCTAAACACCTGTGGTAATTAGCTATCTAGCATGCTCTGAACACCTGTGGTAATTACCTATCTAGCATGCTCTAAACACCTGTGGTAATTAGCTATCTAGCATGCTCTGAACACCTGTGGTAATTAGCTATCTAGCATGCTCTGAACACCCGTGGTAATTAGCTATCTAGCATGCTCTGAACACCTGTGGTAATTAGCCATATAGCATGCTCTGAACACCTGTGGTAATTAGCTATCTAGCATGCTCTGAACACCTGTGGTAATTAGCTATATAGCATGCTCTGAACACCTGTGGTAATTAGCTATCTAGCATGCTCTGAACACCTGTGGTAATTAGCTATCTAGCATGCTCTGAACACCTGTGGTAATTAGCCATCTAGCATGCTCTGAACACCTGTAGTAATTAGCTATCTAGCATGCTCTGAACACCTGTGGTAATTAGCTATCTAGCATGCTCTAAACACCTGTGGTAATTAGCTATCTAGCATGCTCTGAACACCTGTGGTAATTAGCCATATAGCATGCTCTAAACACCTGTGGTAATTAGCCATCTAGCATGCTCTGAACACCTGTGGTAATTAGCCATCTAGCATGCTCTGAACACCTGTGGTAATTAGCTATCTAGCATGCTCTGAACACCTGTGGTAATTAGCCATCTAGCATGCTCTGAACACCTGTGGTAATTAGCTATCTAGCATGCTCTGAACACCTGTGGTAATTAGCTATCTAGCATGCTCTGAACACCTGTGGTAATTAGCTATCTAGCATGCTCTGAACACCTGTGGTAATTAGCCATCTAGCATGCTCTGAACACCTGTGGTAATTAGCCATCTAGCATGCTCTAAACACCTGTGGTAATTAGCTATCTATGCTTCTCTGAACACCTGTGGTAATTAGCTATCTAGCATGCTCTGAACACCTGTGGTAATTAGCTATCTAGCATGCTCTGAACACCTGTGTGTAAAGGAAGAAGGCCACCAGAAACGTGTTGTTACTGAAAAATACTGTCGGGTAAAACTGTATATTTTGCATTTGTGAAATAATGTTAATGTGATATGAAAGTAAAGGGCTTTATATTGCTAGAACTATATCGCAATTGAGAATCGATTCACGTTTAGATTTTGTATTTGGCTGCCAGAGTCATCCTACCTCTGTAAATAAGTCATTGCACTTTAAGGAGCAACGGTAACGTTAGGCTCCTTAAGAGTACATCTTGGGCTAGGATGGGATATGCCACTGTACTTCAAATTGTACCTTTATCCACAATGCCCCATCGAGAAGTTTTTTTTATCTTTAACCAGGCAAATTTGTATTGGCGGATAAGGTTATAGTAAACTAGTTACTGTGAAATCCTAGCTAACTACAGCTGTTATGAGTAACTAGATAATCACCGAATAGGCACTGCTTTGTAGAATGTGTCTTTCTGCTTTGACAGTATCACAACCGATGGCAGCGACCACAGTCGAGCTCTTAAATTAAACGTTAATGTTTAATTTTGATCGCTTATCCAGATGGTTAACCTTGCAAAATAGCTAGCTAAGGATGGCTTGCTAGCTGCAGCTATCGCTAAACAAACATTGGGTAAACAACTTAAGATTCTTACAATATTTATAGAATCCCAAATAAATTTGTGAACGCTTTATCGACAAAAGCTTTGACGATACATTCGCAAAAAATACATGCTAAAATACCGTATTCGTAGAGTATTTTTTTTTTTCTCCAGGCATTCGTCTTTTCTTTTCAACAACATACAAACCGGAAGAACGAAGAGAAGCTCCCAGTTTTTTTTTCGTCCAATCGTCGGAGGGAATTGTGTAAATCCTTGACAAATCACAAACGGGGATGGGAGTCAATCGTATCTGCGAAACGATTGGCTGGTGGCAGAACTATTCCCGCGCTGAGAATGTTTATAGACGTTTCATAAACCGGGTAGTTTGGATACTGGATACTGATTGGCTAAAACAGCATTTAGTCGCGTGTACGTGATACCGGTGATACAATGGCTATATCAACAATAGTTCAAATTGCCGATGTCCAAAATAAGCATTTAGATACATTTGAGAGAAAACGAAACGAAAATAACATCGTGAAACAAACAAAGTGGGCACTTAGCTGATTCACTGACTGGTGTGTCGAGAAAGGGATATATTGTGAGTTTGGGAATACAAAAAAAATGGAGCTGAACGTTATTCTACGGGAGTTGTATTTGTTCAGTGAGAAACACGAATGCCGAAGAATATGGGATTAGCAGCTAACGTTATGCTGGACTCGGAGCTGGTTTGAACATATCAACGACCCCTTCTCGGTTTGGCATGGAATATACAGAAGGACACCGAATTCACAACGTGCAATCATGTGTCTGTCGGCGTAATAAAAAGTCTAGGGAAGAGCGGCGCGATAAAGCTGAACGGCTACGTATGGTATGTAACTGTTAGCTAGTTAAACCATTCTAATGTACCCTGACAATATAACCGGTAGCTATGTAACGTTAGGCCTAACTATTAGCTAACGTTATTGTCTTGTGTTTCAGGTACACAAAAGAGCCGATGGCAGTACTATTCTCTCTGACTACACAGCAGCAGCTGCCCCAGTTAAATGAACGGCATCCATTCCCAGCAGCGTGGAGTCAACAAACGAACAACATTGGCAAGCCAACAACAAACGATAACACGGGACATTTTTTTTTCTCTCACTTGTACACAATAAATGGCAACATTCAGATCAACATGAATAAATAATTGGCATGTTTTAGTCACTCTAGAAGTAGCGCTAATGCTCGTTTTTTCCCCCATACATTTAATGTAAGCTTGCTAGCTAGCCTGTGGTTGTCTAGTAACCAGTCTAGCAACGAGACTTTTATCCAGAATACTTTTTCATGGCGGAATGTATGTATTTATTTATTAAAGCAACATTTGCAATGTAACGTGTAGTTCCTTATCTTACTGTTTTGGCAACTGGTTTATAAAAGCAATAAGACACCCCTGGGATTAGTAGTATATGTCCAATATACCACGACTCAATCAATTTTATTTTATATAGCCCTTCGTACATCAGATAATATCTCGAAGTGCTGTACAGAAACCCAGCCTAAAACCCCAAACAGCTAGAATGCAGGTGTAGAAGCACGGTGGCTAGGAAAAACTCCCTAGAAAGGCCAAAACCTAGGAAGAAACCTAGAGAGGAACCAGGCTATGAGGGGTGGCCAGTCCTCTTCTGGCTGTGCCGGGTGGAGATTATAACAGAACTATGCCAAGATGTTCAAAAATGTTCATAAGTGACAAGCATGGTCAAATAATAATCATGAATAATTTTCAGTTGGCTTTTCATAGCTGATCATTAAGAGTTGTAAAACAACAGGTCTGGGACAGGTGGCGGTTCCATAACCGCAGGCAGAACAGCTGAAACTGGAATAGCAGCAAGGCCAGGCGGACTGGGGACAGCAAGGAGTCACCACGGGCGGCAGTCCCGATGCATGGTCCTAGGGCTCAGGTCCTCCGAGAGAAAGAAAGAGAGAAGGAGAAAATTAGAGAGAGCCAAGATTTTCAAAATGTTCATAAATGACAAGCATGGTCAAATAATAATCAGGAATAAATCTCAGTTGGCTTTTCATAGCCGATCATTAAGAGTTGAAAACAGCAGGTCTGGGACAGGTAGGGGTTTCGTAACCGCAGGCAGAAACAGTTGAAACTGGAATAACAGCAAGGCCGGGCGGACTGGGGACAGCAAGGTGTCAGCATGCCCGGTAGTCCTGACGTATGGTCCTAGGGCTCAGGTTCTCAGAGAGAAAGAGAGAACGAGAGAATTAGAGAGAGCATACTTAAATTCACACAGGACACTGGATAAGACAGGAGAAGTATTCCAGGTATAACCAACTGACCCTAGCCCCCCGACACATAAACTACTGCAGCATAAATACTGGAGGCTGAGACAGGAGCGGTCAGGAGACACTGTGGCCCCATCCGAAGAAACCCCCGGACAGGGCCAAACAGGAAGGATATAACCCCACCCACTCTGCCAAAGCACAGCCCCCACACCACTAGAGGGATATCCTCAACCACCAACTTACAATCCTGAGACAAGGCCGAGTATAGCCCACAAAGGTCTCCATCACAGCACAACCAAGGGGGGGGCGCCAACCCAGACAGGAAGTTCACGTCAGTAACTCAACCCACTCAAGTGACGCACCCCTCCTAGGGACGGCATGAAAGAGCACCAGCAAGCCAGTGACTCAGCCCCAGTAACAGGGTTAGAGGCAGAGAATCCCAGTGGAGAGAGGGGAACCGGCCCTGGAGAGACAGCAAGGGCGGTTCGTTGCTCCAGAGCCTTTCCGTTCACCTTCACACTCCTGGGCCAGACTACACTCAATCATATGACCTACTGAAGAGATAAGTCTTCAGTAAAGACTTAAAGGTTGAGACTGAGTCTGCGTCTCTCACATGGGTAGGCAGACTGTTCCATAAAAATGGAGATGTATAGGAGAAAGCCCTGCCTCCAGCTGTTTGCTTAGAAATTTTAGGGACAATTAGGAGGCCTGCGTCTTGTGACCGTAGCGTACGTGTAGGTATGTACGGCAGGACCAACTCGGAAAGATAGGTAGGAGCAAGCCCATGTAACGCTTTAAAGGTTAACAGTAAAACCTTGAAACACGACTAAGGTCTGTATCCAGGCACTCTGTGTTGCGCATAAGAACAACCCTTAGCCATGGTATATTGGCCATATACCACACCCCCTCGGGACTTATTGCTTCAATATACCTCACAATAATCTCTCCGTCCACCTGAAGTGTGCACTACCCACAAATGTAAAAGGATTGGTGTTGGTATGGGCTAGATTCTCCTGGGGGGTGCATTCGGTCTTCTGGACACAAACATAATAAGAAATTGTTTGGAGGGTTGCACTGAATGTGTTATAGTTCCTCGCTGTAAAAATTTGACCAAAATAGTTCTATTGTTTTTAGAATTTCCGATGCTCTCTGACTGTCTTGCTTTTATTTCGAGGATTTTTTGTGAACTGGACACAGTCAATAAACTGTATGGATGCAGGTCCATTATCAATTAAACTTCAACTCCCTCTGGTGACATTTTCCTAACAATGCATAATATTGTATACTACCATCAATGTACATTTCGGTTTCAAATTCCTACAAATACATGCTTAGATCTGTTAGAAATATGACTACTACAAGGTGACTACTACAGAGCCCAAAATACAGCAGGACAGAAAAACCTTAAGCGTAAAGTTATTATTTTTTTTCGCAGGGGACCCCCAAATGTCCCCATGTTGGGGAATAAGAGATTTTTAACGTTTGTTTGAAACAAAATGTCGCCAATTACTGTTACAAAACAATAAAATAAGAATATTTTACTCAGATCGTTTACCTCAGGGGTGTCAAACTCATTCCACGGAGGGCCTAGTGTCTGCAGGTTTTTGTTTTTTCCTTTCAATAAAGCCCTAGACAACCAGGTGTGGGGAGTTCCTAACTAATTAGTGATGTTAATTCATCAATCAAGTATAAGGGAGGAGCGGAAACCCGCAGACACTCGGCCCCCCGTGGAATGAGTTTGACACCTGTGGTGCACTTTCCCATAGGAACACGGCCATTTAAAAAGTGCAGGGCTTATGCCATACCTTGATATACATATGAGGAGAAAGATTAAGTCTCTACCTTTCCATTGACGAAAATATATCCTGTCTGATGCCCAGGTCATCCACTAAACAGCAGTATTAGATCCCATGACATATCGTGGCGTTTTCAAGCACGACGTCTTAAAATGACCCTAGTGTAACGGATGTGAAATGGCTAGCTAGTTAGCGGGTACGCGCTAATAGCGTTTCAATCAGTTACGTCACTTGCTCTGAAACCTAGAAGTAGTGGTTCCCCTTGCTCTGCAAGAGCCGTGGCTTTTGTGGAGCGATGGGTAACGACGCTTCGTGGGTGTCAGTTGTTGATGTGTGCAGAAGGTCCCTGGTTCGCGGCCGTGTCGGGGCGAGGGGACGGTTTAAAGTTATACTGTTACAGTGGTGCCGTGACCGTTCTTCTGGATCGGATCATCCTTCGCTGGATTTCCATCTCAGAACTTCGCCGTGGTTGCCGTTGAGGAATCAGATAAGATGTTGCTGGTGCAGTTTATGGCGATATCACATTTCGCCACAGGAGGGCGCCACTGCAACGTTTTATTATCGAAATTGGTGATTTCTCTGGCTGAGACTTCACAGATAAACGATATAACTTTTGTGTTACTTGTTTATTGGCAATTCTAATATATATCTGATATAAGTAGGGTGAGTTTTACCAGTGTACTAGATATAGGTTAGATTTTGACGTGAGGTTAGAAAAAAGAAATATATATATGCATTTTTTTGCTATTTACATTTTTATTAGTGTGTTGAGAGGGGACGTACTAAAGTTATACTGTTACATTGATGCTGTTGACCCGGATAACTGGTTGCTGCGGAAAAGGAGGAGGTTGAAAGGGGGTTGAGTGTAACGGATGTGAAATGGCTAGCTAGTTAGCGGGTACGCGCTAATAGCGTTTCAATCAGTTACGTCACTTGCTCTGAAACCTAGAAGTAGTGGTTCCCCTTGCTCTGCAAGAGCCGCGGCTTTTGTGGAGCAATGGGTAACGACGCTTCGTGGGTGTCAGTTGTTGATGTGTGCAGAGGGTCCCTGGTTCGCGCCCGTGTCGGGGCGAGGGGACGGTTTAAAGTTATACTGTTACACTAGCAATTAGGCCTTTCACGTTATTGAGTTAAAAAAAAAAACTAAGGCACTACATCTCAGTGCTAGAGGTGTCACTACAGACCCTGGTTCCATTCCAGGCTGTATCACAGCGGTCTAAGGCACTGCACCTCAGTGCTAGAGGCGTCACTACAGACCCTGGTTCCATTCCAGGCTGTATCACAGCCAAACCAATATGAACGCTCTTTGAAGAACGGAAGTGAATAAGCTCACACGTTTGTCTGCGTATACACAACACAGCCTAATTCTGATCTTTTGCCCAAATTATTGGCAAAAGATCTGATTTGATTGGTCAAAAGACCAGTTATTGGCAAAATATCAGAATTGGGCTGCTTTTGTAAATGCAGCCTTGCTATACACACAACATTGTGTCTGGATGGCCACTATTTCATCACTAAAACCAGATGGAACAAAACACCCTGGGGAATAGTTACAGGGGAGAGGAGGGGGGGATGAATGAGCCAGTTGTAAACTGGGGATGTGGCCATGATGGTATGAGGGTCAGATTGGGAATTGATATGACCAACACTTTCATGTAATTTATTTGTTAACATGTACTTCAAGACTGTCACTCCGTCAGTGTAATTGCTCAAAGCGCTTGAAGGATACCTTGAAATAGTGTAATAATAGTGCTGCCATTACATAGACAGACAACTAGGGGGCAGCAGAGCCTCTTGTTTTGCATTGTCCTTATGGCCTTTTAGTTTATAATAAAGCAGCATTGCTGCAATTTTTTTTATTTAACTAGGTAAATCAATTAAGAACAAATTCTTATTTACAATGACGGCCTACCGAGGAACAGTGGGGTTAACTGCCTTGTTCAAGGACAGAACGACAGATGTTTACCTTGTCAGCTCGGGGATTCAACCCAGCAACCTTTCGGTTACTGGCCCAACGCTCTAACCACTAGGCTACCTGCCGCCTCTACACTCTAACCACTAGGCTACCTGCCGCCTCTACGCTCTAACCACTAGGCTACCTGCCGCCTCTACACTCTAACCACTAGGCTACCTGCCGCCTCTACGCTCTAACCACTAGGCTACCTGCCGCCTCTACACTCTAACCACTAGGCTACCTGCCGTCTCTACACTCTAACCACTTGGCTACCTGCCGCCTCTACACTCTAACCACTAGGCTACCTGCCGCCTCTACACTCTAACCAGTAGGCTACCTGCCGCCTCTACACTCTAACCACTAGGCTACCTGCCGCCTCTACACTCTAACCACTAGGCTAGCTGCCGTCTCTACACTCTAACCACTAGACTACCTGCCGCCTCTACACTCTAACCACTAGACTACCTGCCGCCTCTACACTCTAACCACTAGGTTACCTACCCCCTCTACACTCTAACCACTAGACTACCTGCCGCCTCTACACTCTAACCACTAGGCTACCTACCCCCTCTACACTCTAACCACTAGACTACCTGCCACCTCTACACTCTAACCACTAGGCTACCTGCCGCCTCTACACTCTAACCACTAGGCTACCTGCCGCCTCTACACTCTAACCACTAGGCTACCTGCCGCCTCTACACTCTAACCACTAGGCTAGCTGCTTCCACTCTCTACAGGTTGTAGTACGAGCATTAGGCCTTAAGCCAAGTGTCCTGCCGCTAGACGTTGTTATTAAGGGTTTTATCCCAAATAGCACCCTATTTCAGTTATAGTGCACTACATTGGACCAGGATCCATAAGGCTCTGGACAAAAGTAGTGCACTATTTAGGGAATAGGGTGCCATTTGGATATCGAAAAGTCTAAGGAACTAAATTGTTCATATTTCCTGTCTGTGTCCAGTCGAGATATTATACTCGGGGGTGCTAACCCAATATTTGGATGAGAACTGCAACAAGAGATATCTACTTCAGTTGAGTTGTTCCACTTTTCACAGCCAGCATTCCATAGGTTTTAATCTCTCACCTCTGACCTGACTGTATTCATCTCGTTGTCCGTGGCAATGTTACAGATTAAACATGGATGCACCTCAAATGGCATTGTATTCCCTGTCAGCAGATGAGTTTGAGATTATAACACAGAATCGACAAATTATTAAAGGGTTGAGATTATAACACAGAATAGACAAGTTATTAAAGGTTTGAGATTATAACACAGAATAGACAAGTTATTAAAGACAGCCATGCATCCTGGACATACATACTGCAGATTCAGTCATTTAGGGTACAGAGACAGTTAATATATACATTATTTCCCAATACAACTATGAACAGGGGAAGCTAGGGGAAGCACTGCAGAGCCACCATTGGGGACATAAGAAGCCTGCTAGCAGAGACGACAGTCCCTGTGCAGGCCCTCCGCTCCGACGTCACGTTACCGCCACATTCGCAGGGCCGTGACATCAGCTAGATACCGTGATGCCCTTCTCTGCGTGGTGATCCTGAGGCTGGACACGGCCATTTCCTGGTGTGTGTTATTTCTGTCATCCTTACAGAGGGAAGGTCTCTGTTTGCCCACATCACGTATGCGTTCCAAATGGCACCATATTTCCTAGTGCACTACTTTTATCAAGAGCCCATAGGACTCAGGTCAAAAGTAGTGCACAACATTTAGGGAATAGGGTGCCATTTGAGACATAACCTATGTGATGGGACTTCTGGGTGCCCCCTCCCTCCCCATTTTGAGACGAGGTGGCTCCTTTTCAGTCATGCCCTTCATCACAAGCCAAGCCCTCTCTGTTTGGCACTTCCTGTTACGTATAGAGCATTAGTTAAGGACTTTGATAATGTCTCCTAACACTACTATAGATAGCCTACACATCATTACTAGGAAGAATTTCTATTCTAACACAATGTATGAGGTCATGTCAATAAAGGACAAATTGCAAGCTCATCATATTCCTTCGATTTATCTCTAATTGATGCAATTTCCTGTTAAAATTTCAAGTAAATTTGAATTAATCCCTATGCTATTGCAAGTGATTTTATAATGAACTTTAGCAGGATAGTTACACCTTTCACGACTGAAACAAAAATAGATGCAAAGAATTCCACAGATGTTTTTCCCGTGAGCTTTTAGACGGTGTTCTGCCCTGCCTATAGTAGTGGTGCACGCATTCCACACATCAATTAATCAATTGTTTTTCTGCGCTAGAATCTAACTGCCTGTAGCTCAGGACCTGAAGCAAGCATATGCAAATTCTTGATATCATTTGAAAGGAAACACTTTGAATTAATGTTGTTATATTTTTTTTATTTAACCTTTATTTAACTAGGCAAGTCAGTTAAGAACAAATGATTATTTACAATGACCTGCCAACCCCGGACCACATTGTGCCTATTGTGCGCCGCCCTATGGGACGCTGATACAGCCTGGAATCGAACGAGGGTGTCTGTTGTGACGACTCTGGCACTGAGGTGCAGTGCCTTAGACCGCTGTGATACAGCCTGGAATGGAACCAGGGTCTGTAGTGACGCCTCTAGCACTGAGGTGCAGTGCCTTAGACCGCTGTGATACAGCCTGGAATGGAACCAGGGTCTGTAGTGACGCCTCTAGCACTGAGATGCAGTGCCTTAGACCGCTGTGATACAGCCTGGAATGGAACCAGGGTCTGTAGTGATGCCTCTAGCACTGAGGTGCAGTGCCTTAGACCGCTGTGATACAGCCTGGAACGGAACCAGGGTCTGTAGTGACGCCTCTAGCACTGAGGTGCAGTGCCTTAGACCGCTGTGATACAGCCTGGAACGTAACCAGGGTCTGTAGTGACGCCTCTAGCACTGAGGTGCAGTGCCTTAGACCGCTGTGATACAGCCTGGAATGGAACCAGGGTCTGTATTGATGCCTCCAGCACTGAGATGCAGTGCCTTAGACCGCTGGGATACAGCCTGGAATGGAACCAGGGTCTGTAGTGACGCCTCTAGCACTGAGATGCAGTGCCTTAGACCGCTGTGATACAGCCTGGAATGGAACCAGGGTCTGTAGTGACGCCTCTAGCACTGAGATGCAGTGTCTTAGACCGCTGCACCACTCGGAGCTGTATAGATGAAATATTTTGGTTGTTTTAAGAGTATTTTTAAAATACCTTAAAATCAATTTTAGGCCTGTGTATTAAATGTTACTAAAACCAATGGACAGCTAACAAAAGTAGCAAAAAATAGCTAGGACTAAATGGAAGGCTAGCTAGTGGTTAGCAATTAGCATTCGACCATTAGATACAAATTTCATAGCAAATAACCTTCTAAAATACATATCATTACAGTGGTTCGTACTGTACACTCAACATGAAAAGAACTTTTAAAAACCAAAACATTTACATAACCTTCAGAAAGTAGTCACACCCCTTTAACCCTTTGTTGTTACAGCTTGAATGTATTGTCATTTATTGTTTATTGACCTACACACAATACCTTATAACGGCAAAGTAGAATATATATATATTTTTTAAATTATAAATGAATAAATAATGGAAAGCTGAAATGTCTTTGACCACATCTTTAACCCCTTTGTTATAGCAAGACTAGACAAGTTCAGGAGTAAAAATGTGCGTAACAAATCATATAATAAGTTACATGAACTCACTCTGTGTGCAATAATAGTCTTTAACATGATTCCTGAATGACTAGCTCATCTCTGTACCCCACACTTACAGTTATCTGTAAGTTCCCTCAGTCAAGTAGTGCATTTCAGACACAAAGACCAGGGAGGTTTTCCAATGCCTCACAAAGAAGGGCACCAATTGGTAGATGTGTAAAATAAAAGCAGACACTGAATATCCCTTTGAGCATGGTGAAGTTATTAATTACACTTTGGATGGTGTATCAATACACCCAGTCACTGCAAAGATACAGGCGTCCTGCCTAACTCAGTTGCTGGAGAGGAAGGAAACCGCTCAGGGATTTCACCATGAGGGCCAATGGTGACTTTATAACAGTTACAGAGTTTAATGGCTGTGATAGGAGAAAACGGAGGATGGAGCTTACAATTCCACATGTGAGAATTAGAATTTTACATGTGACTATTTTTCATATGAACTTGCAATTCCACATGTGAAAGTGAGATTTTCACATGTGGAGTTTTCTTTTCTTCACATATGAGGTGAAAACATGTTATTCTCCTCACATGAGAGAAGGTGGTGAACTCTAAATGTAATACTTGTGGAAATATGATTTCACATGTGAAATTTAAACTCAACATGTGAAAACGAGATTTGAGGTCAAACTGTTTTTGTTGTTGCGTGCATGTCTATGACTGTGTCCCAAATGATACCCTATTCCCTATATAGTGCACTACTTTTGACTGGGAGCCCTATGGGTAGTAGTGCACTATGTAGGGGAATAGGGGACTCAGCATACAATATATATCCTTCCTCCCTCCTACCTACACCTGATAGTATGTGGCTGTGTAATTGGAAGCTAGTGAAACTAACATAGCGAACATTCTCGGGATATCAGACTGCACATTGCAGAATAACCACTCTAGATAATGACGAGATGGAGTTTCAGTGGAGTTTGGATTCACAGATACCGTAGGCCTGAAATAGGTTGGGTAGATGATTAAAAATGCAGATGTTTCAGTAGTCTGTAGGAATGTTCACCACTACTTTAGTTGACACTGTTACTAAATATACATGGAGCTTCACACTTCTAATGTAGAATTAACCAATTCATTTTTTTTTAAATTAACTAGGCAAGTCAGTTAAGAACAAATTCTTATTTTACAATGACAGCCTACTGGGGAACAGTGGGTTAACTGCCTTGTTCAGGGGCAACCTTTTGGTTGCTGGCCCAACGCTCTAACCACTAGACTGCCTGCCACCCCAACATTAATGCATCTCTAAAAGTTGAGTATTGCTCTACAACTATTTACTGTACAAGTCATTGTTGAACAAAATCCCGATTCCATACTGTGATTCACATCCGGAGGTTAATGTATAAACAGACATGACACAGACACATTTACCAAGAGTCTGTTGCTACGGAATCGGTTGCGACAACACTACATCATTCACAAAGTATTCTCTCCCTCTCTCTTCAGCCCTACCACACTTAAAGATGTGGTCAAACATGACGCCCACAGTGAGTCTAAAAGGAATGACTCTGATCTGGTTTTCTATTGTCAGGAAGAAGAACAGACTACTCATAGGTACTGTCGGTAGACCTAGGCAATGTTTCAAAGTGGGTCAGAGATTGGCTCATATTCATTCTGCCTTTGGCAGTCTGACCTCAGATCAGCTGACATGACACGATGAGCTGTCTATATCTACCTCCAAAAATGGCACCCTATTCCCTACATAGTGCACTACTTTTGACCAGAGCCCTATGGCACCTTATTCCCTACATAGTGCACTACTTTTGACCAGAGCCCATAGAGCAGGGGGAATTCAACTCGTACCCTCGGAGGTCCGGAGCCTGCTGGTTTTCTGTTCTACCCACCTGGTGTCCCAGGTCTAAATCAGTCCCTGATTAGAGGGCAATCACCCACCTGGTGTCCCAGGTCTAAATCAGTCCCTGATTAGAGGGGAATCACCCACCTGGTGTCCCAGGTCTAAATCAGTCCCTGATTAGAGGGCAATCACCCACCTGGTGTCCCAGGTCTAAATCAGTCCCTGATTAGAAGGGAATCACCCACCTGGTGTCCCAGGTCTAAATCAGTCCCTGATTAGAGGGGAATCACCCACCTGGTGTCCCAGGTCTAAATCAGTCCCTGATTAGAGGGGAAACACCCACCTGGTGTCCCAGGTCGAAATCAGTCCCTGATTAGAGGGGAATCACCCACCTGGTGTCCCAGGTCTAAATCAGTCCCTGATTAGAGGGGAATCACCCACCTGGTGTCCCAGGTCTAAATCAGTCCCTGATTAGAGGGGAATAATGATAATGGAACTGGCTTGGAGGTCCAGAGTTGAGTTTGAGCCATAGAATATAAGATGCCGTTTCAGATGCAACCCTGGTCTCTCAAACTACAATTGATTCATATTAGCACTGGATTTAACCCTGAATCTCCTCACGTCTCTGTAGCACCATTCCCTGTGGACTGATCTCCTCACATCTCTTTAGCACCATTCCCTGTGGACTGATCTCCTCACGTCTCTGTAGCACCATTCCCTGTGGACTGATCTCCTCACATCTCTGTAGCACCATTCCCTGTGGACTGATCTCCTCACGTCTCTGTAGCACCATTCCCTGTGGACTGATCTCCTCACATCTCTGTAGCACCATTCCCTGTGGACTGATCTCCTCACATCTCTGTAGCACCATTCCCTGTGGACTGATCTCCTCACGTCTCTGTAGCACCATTCCCTGTGGACTGATCTCCTCACATCTCTTTAGCACCATTCCCTGTGGACTGATCTCCTCACCTCTTTAGCTCCATTCCCTGTGGACTGATCTCCTCACATCTCTGTAGCACCATTCCCTGTGGACTGATCTCCTCATATCTCTTTAGCACCATTCCCTGTGGACTGATCTCCTCACATTTCTGTAGCACCATTCCCTGTGGACTGATCTCCTCACATCTCTGTAGCACCATTCCCTGTGGACTGATCTCCTCACATCTCTGTAGCACCATTCCCTGTGGACTGATCTCCTCACGTCTCTGTAGCACCATTCCCTGTGGACTGATCTCCTCACATCTCTTTAGCACCATTCCCTGTGGACTGATCT
This sequence comes from Salvelinus fontinalis, assembly GCF_029448725.1. Classification (NCBI taxonomy): domain Eukaryota; kingdom Metazoa; phylum Chordata; class Actinopteri; order Salmoniformes; family Salmonidae; genus Salvelinus; species Salvelinus fontinalis. Next base: position 9,176,363 of record NC_074678.1, read on the forward strand.
CCTCACGTCTCTGTAGCACCATTCCCTGTGGACTGATCTCCTCACGTCTCTGTAGCACCATTCCCTGTGGACTGATCTCCTCACGTCTCTGTAGCACCATTCCCTGTGGACTGATCTCCTCACGTCTCTGTAGCACCATTCCCTGTGGACTGATCTCCTCACATCTCTTTAGCACCATTCCCTGTGGACTGATCTCCTCACGTCTCTGTAGCACCATTCCCTGTGGACTGATCTCCTCACGTCTCTGTAGCACCATTCCCTGTGGACTGATCTCCTCACGTCTCTGTAGCACCATTCCCTGTGGACTGATCTCCTCACATCTCTTTAGCACCATTCCCTGTGGACTGATCTCCTCACATCTCTGTAGCACCATTCCCTGTGGACTGATCTCCTCCCGAGTGGCGCAGCGGTCTAAAGTACTGCATCTCAGTGCAAGAGGTGTCACTACAGTCCCTGGTTTGAATCCAGGCTGCATCACATCTGGCTGTGATTGGGAGTCCCATAGGGCGGTGCACAATTGGCCCAGTGTCGTTTGGCCTGGGTAGGCCGTCATTGTAAATAAGAATTTGTTCTTAACTGACTTGCCTAGTTAAATAAAGGTTACATTTTTTTTTAAACAATGGATATTTATTCAGTCAAGTCTGAATGACCACATACAGGTAAAATCATGTATTGTTGTATAATAGACTAGGGTGTATAAATTTGGGACAATGGTTTACTGAATAGATAGATACACCTGGCTTGGTGATGACGCCTCACCTAAACAACTATTATAGCTTAGTCATGACAGGGCTATTGTGTTCTGTCTCTGCCCTGAATACCAAACTAAGTCCTCCATGTCTCCTACAGCTCAGCTCAACGTCACAGCTCGGTGGAACTACTCTCTCTCTCTCTCTCTCTCTCTCTCTCTCTCTCTCTCTCTCTCTCTCTCTCTGTCTCTCTGTCTCTCTGTCTCTCTCTCTCTCTCTCTCTCTCTCTCTCTCTCTCTCTCTCTCTCTCTCTCTCTCTCTCTCTCTGTGACGGGTCCAGACACAATGCATTTTTTGATTCATCAGGCTTCTCACCACTTCTTGGGCCTATTCCTCTGCTCCCTTTGGGCCAACCTGTCTAGAAAACTACACAGTCAGCTGCTTTGACTCACTGGGAAGAGAGTATACACAGCCATTAGGAATTCACACGTCTCCCACAAAGGCATCGAGTTAAGGCAAAGTGTTTTGTTTCAAACCACCAAGTTCTCTCTGGCTGAGAGCAATCACATGATGTGTCACGCGGAAGACACATTTCAGTTGAATACACTCAGTTGTACATCTGACTAGGTTATACCGCTTTCCCTTTACCTTTCACGGTCATTGTAACACGAAAAGGGTAAAGGTGACCACCCCCCCCCCCAACCCTTAAAAGAATACATACAGAAAAGAAAAAGGCTATGTCTAAAATGGCCCCCTATTCCCTTTATAGTGCACTATAGGCCCTGGACAAAACTAATGCACTATATAGGGAATAGGGTGCCATTTGGGACGGAGGAAAAAAAGAGCCTATAAGCCTATATGCGTTTTGCTCCAGCCACAATGACAGACTTAAAATTAGAGGACGTTGACCTGGTTTATGTGGGAAATGGAAGAGGGGGAAAAAAACACATTCCTCTCTGATCCGCTCCATTTTTCCAAGTATTTCTCTGTCACAGAATTTGAGGGCGGGAAATAAGCATCCTAAAGCCAACAGTGAGAGACCCGAGACCCATGCTTTTCTTTGCTTAGCTTTTTTTGGGCATTCTCTATAGCAGGGGTTCCCAAACGTTTTCACTCGGGGGCCCCCCTTCTAACATTGGGGAACATCCATATTGAGTGTATTTACATGTGTACATACGAACCACGCTAAAGATATGTATTTTAAAAGGTTACTTTTTATGAAATGTGCATCTAATGGTTGCATGCTAATTAATAACTGCTAGCTAGCTTAGTGTTAGGCAATAGCTAGCCTGCCATTTTGTCCTGGCTAGCTATTTTTTGCTTTTGTTATTGTTAGGTGTCCATTGGTTTTTGTTACATTTAATACACAGGCCTAAAATTATTTAAAAATGTGTGAATGTGTTTGCTATTGGAATGTAACGGATACTTTTCTACAAAGAGATTTTAGCATAACCGTTTTAAGTAACAGCAAGCTTTCCAGGACATAGACATGTCTTATATGGGCAGAAAGCTTAAATTATTGTTAATCTAACTGCACTGTCCAATTTACAGTAGCTATTACAGTGACAAAATACCATGTTATTGTTTGAGGAGAGTGCACAACAACAACAAAAAACGTATCTGGTGAACTGGTTTGATACATTCACCTCTGAAGGTAAATAATGTACTTACATTCAGTAATCTGGCTCTGATTTGTCATCCTGAGGGTCCCAGAGATAAAATGTAGCATAGTTTTGTTTGATAAAATCCATTTTTTTATATTCCAATGTAGGAACTGGGTTCTACAGTTTGAACCCCTGTTGTCTCTGGCTCCACACCAACCCCACCTGGCCATCTAGATGTGTGAAAGTTAGTGTATAAGCTAATGATCCATCATGGATGACATTCCTGGGAGTGTGTAAACTTACATGTTGTATTACCATATCATTTTTTTTATGCTCTCAATGTAACCGTTGTGAAATGGCTAGCTAGTTAGCGGGGTGCACGCTAATAGCGTTTCAATCAGTGACGTCACTAGCCCTGAGACCTTGAAGTAGTTGTTTCCTTTGCTCAGCAAGGCCCATGGCTCTTGGGGAGCGATGAGTAGTAATGCTTCGTGGGAGGCAGTTGTTAAAGTGTGCAGAGGGTCCCTGGTTTGAGCCCAGGTAGGGTTGGAAGAGGGACGGAAGCAACACTGTTATTTATTATTTATATTTTTCTGTTATTTTACCAGGTAAGTTGACTGAGAACACATTCTCATTTACAGCAACGACCTGGGAAATAGTTACAGGGGAGAGGAGGGGGATGAATGAGCCAATTGTAAACTTGGGATTATTAGGTGACCGTGATGGTTTGAGGGACAGATTGGGAATGTAGCCAGGTCACCAGGGTTAACACCCCTACTCTTACGATAAGTGCCATGGGATCTTTTAATGACCTCAGAGAGTCAGGACACCCGTTTAACGTCCCATCCGAAAGACGGCACCCTACACAGGGCAGTGTCCCCAATCACTGCCCTGGGGCATTGGGATATTTTTTAGACCAGAGGAAAGAGTGCCTCCTACTGGCCCTCAAACACCACTTCCAGCAGCATGTTTTTGTGTTTGCTTTATCTTTTACCAGATCTAATTTGTTATATTCTCCTACATTAGTTTCACATTTCCAAAAACTTCAAAGTGTTTCCTTTCAAATGGTATCAAGAATATGCATATCCTTGCTTCAGGTCCTGAGCTACAGGCAGTTAGATTTGGGTATGTCATGTTAGGTGAAATTTGAAAAAAAGGGTACGATCCTTAAGAGGATTAATTCACTGACTTGCCACGTTAAATAAAAGAAAAAAAAGAAAAAATCCGGTGATTGACTCAGCAAATCCTGTGATTGACTCAGCAAATCCTGTGATTGACTCAGCAATCCTGTGATTGACTCAGCAAATCCTGTGATTGACTCAGCAAATCCTGTGATTGACTCAGCAATCCTGTGATTGACTCAGCAAATCCTGTGATTGACTCAGCAAATCCTGTGATTGACTCAGCAAATCCTGTGATTGACTCAGCAAATCCTGTGATTAACTCAATTACATTTTAAAACATATGTCAGCCCTATTTTGAGTTGAACAGTCAATATTCTGAGATTGAGAGAAATGTTTAATTAAATATACAGTACATTGGAAGAGAAAGCCAGTGTAGGCCCTGTTGGTCTGATGGTCAAGACTTTGGTTTCTCTTGCGGGAGACTTCAAATCGTAAAATCCATAGATTATGTCCTATTGAATTTATTTCAATTGACTGATTTCCTTATATGAACTGTAACTCAGTCAAATCTTTGAAATTGTTGCATGTTGCGTTTATATTTTTGTTCAGTATATATGTTGAAAATCCATGTGAAACTTCACACGTGTCCGAAGACCACGTGGCAAAACAAATAAATAAAAAAAATGCACGTGCCATTTTTCACGTGATTTGTTCACATGAGTGTTTATACATGTGTCCGAAAGCCACATTTATTTATTTTCTCACGTCTTTTTTGTAAGGTGTGGGGTAGAGGTAGAAGGGTGGAGGTGGAGGTAGGAGGGTGGAGGGGTAGAGGTGTGGGGTGGAGGTAGAAGGGTGGAGGGGTAGAGGTGTGGGGTGGAGGTAGAAGGGTGGAGGGGTAGAGGTGTGGGGTGGAGGTAGAAGGGTGGAGGTGGAGGTAGGAGGGTGGAGGGGTAGAGGTGGGGTGGAGGAGTAGAGGTGTGGGGTAGAGGTAGAAGGGTGGAGGTGGAGGTAGGAGGGTGGAGGGGTAGAGGTGTGGGGTGGAGGTAGAAGGGTGGAGGGGTAGAGGTGTGGGGTGGAGGTAGAAGGGTGGAGGTGGAGGTAGGAGGGTGGAGGGGTAGAGGTGGGATGGAGGAGTAGAGGTGTGGGGTAGAGGTAGAAGGGTGGAGGTAGGAGGGTGGAGGGGTAGAGGTGTGGGGTAGAGGTAGAAGGGTGGAGGGGTAGAGGTGTGGGGTGGAGGTAGAAGGGTGGAACAAGGAGGTAGGAGGGTGGAGGGGTAGAGGTATGGGGTGGAGGGGTAGAGGTGTGGGATGGAGGGGTAGAGGTGTGGGGTGGAGGGGTAGAGGTGTGGGGTAGAGGTAGAAGGGTGGAGGGGTAGAGGTGTGGGGTGGAGGTAGAAGGGTGGAGGGGTAGAGGTGTGGGGTGGAGGTAGAAGGGTGGAGGTAGAAGGGTGGAGGTAGAAGGGTGGAGGTAGGAGGGTGGAGGGGTAGAGGTGTGGGGTGGAGGTAGAAGGGTGGAGGGGTAGAGGTGTGGGGTGGAGGTAGAAGGGTGGAGGTAGAAGGGTGGAGGTAGAAGGGTGGAGGTAGGAGGGTGGAGGGGTAGAAGGGTGGAGGTAGGAGGGTGGAGGTAGGAGGGTGGAGGGGTAGAAGGGTGGAGGTAGGAGGGTGGAGGTAGAAGGGTGGAGGAAACTGGGCTTGCTGAAGTGTTAGAGCTCCTGCAGGAATGAACCCCCCCGGTCTGAGTTGTGCAGCGAGGATCGATGCCAAGGGAGCTCAGGAACGCTGTTGTTAACATTTTGCTCAGACCTCAGTCATATAATCACAACCTCTTACCCATACAACCCCTGAGGTATGTGTTGCCTAGGCCTAATCGGTGAGGATAAACCCTCTGACATAGATGTGATATCGCCCTAGTGTTATTCACCAAGGTACTATAGTAGTAAACCATTAACTGAACCAGGTACTATAGTAGTAAACCATGAAATGACCCAAGGACCATAGTAGTAAACCATTAACTGACCCAGGTACTATAGTAGTAAACCATTAACTGAACAAGGTACTATAGTAGTAAACCATTAACTGACCCAGGTACTATAGTAGTAAACCATTAACTGAACCAGGTACTATAGTAGTAAACCATTGACTGACCCAAGGACCATAGTAGTAAACCATTGACTGACCCAGGTACTATAGTAGTAAACCATGGACTGACCCAAGGACCATGGTAGTAAACCATGGACTGACCCAAGGACCATGGTAATAAACCATTGACTGAATCAGGTACTATAGTAGTAAACCATTAACTGACCCAGGTACTATGGTAATAAACCATTGACTGAATCAGGTACTATAGTAGTAAACCATTAACTGACCCAGGTACTATAGTAGTAAACCATTAACTGACCCAGGTACTATGGTAATAAACCATTGACTGAATCAGGTACTATAGTAGTAAACCATTAACTGACCCAGGTACTATAATAGTAAACCACTTAGCCCGCTTGCTAAAGTCCTGCTCAACAGAGACATACCAGTACAAGACATGCAACTCTTCTGAGCTTTCCAGCCTGAGCTGCAACCTCGTCTCAAAGCTTTTCATATTATTCTGTACGTAAATCCGAGGGAATTCCATTGAACATGAGATGTTACGAATTACAATTGATATTATATGTTATGAATTTGCAAAACGTACAACATGTTATAAATTTGCAAAAATGATGATATGTTTGGAATAAACTAACTGGCTAACATTAGCTAGGCTAGGGGTTAGGGTTAGGAGTTAGGTTAAAAGGTTAAGGTTAGGTTTAGGGGAAGGTTAGCTAAAAGGGTAAAGGTTAGGGGGAGGGTTAGCTGCCATGCTAAGTAGCTGTAAAGTTGCTAAAAAGTAGTAAATATTTGAAAAGTTGCTAATTAGCTGAAATGCTGAAGTTGTTTGTGCTCAGATTCAAACTCGCAACCTTTTGGTTGCAAGACATTTACAATATATGCCCACACATCCACCCCGACCAATCACACAACTTTAGTTTTTTGCCTTAAGTAACCATCTGTCTTATGTAACCCTACCAGGTAGCCTGGCGGAGAGGAGTGTTGGGCCAGTAGCTGAAAGGATGCTGGATCTAATCCCCGAGCTGACAAGGCAAAAATCTATCGTTCTACCCCTGAGCAAGGCAGTTAACCCACTGTTCCCCGGGCGCTGACAACGCGGATGTCGATTAAGGCAGGCCCTGCACCTCTCTGATTCAGAGGGGTCGGGTTACATGTGGAAGACACATTTCAGTTGAATGCATTCAGTTGTACAACTGACTAGGTAACCTCCTTTCCCCATATCATACTAATTTAAGAGTCCCGGATTTACTATTTTACGTTTAGTCTATGAGACCAGGCTGTGAGCTTTGAAATGTAGCACTGCTCTGCCACAAGTCAACTCAGTGGGAGGGAAGACCTCTGAGGAATCTATGGAATGCTTTCTTACGCTTACCCAGGGGAATCAACGGATCGAGGGAGGCAAAAATATTTACTGTGAAAAACAGAGCTATTTGAAAAGAAGAAATCACTAGTTGCCAACTGCTGGCTTGAGGGAGGCATAGCTCACATGAGAGAACAGAGCAGGGCAAGACATGGCTCCTCTTGCTAATGGGCAATAGGTAGCCTAGCGGTTAGAGCATTGGGTCAGTAACTGAAAGGTTGCTGGTTTGAATACCCAAGCTGATGAGGAGAAAAATATGTTGATGTGCCCTTGAGCAAGGCACTTAAGTTAAACTTCCTCCAGGGGCACTGTACTACTATAACTGAATCTTTAACACGTTTCACTGTACCTATTTAATTGTTTTATTTTTTTATTTTACCTTTATTTAACTAGGCAAGTCGGTTAAGAACAAGTTCTTATTTTCAATGACGGCCTAGGAACAGTGAGTTAACTGCCTATCTGGGTGTATGTGACAATATAACATGTTGATTATTAAATTAAAAAATGTTATGATGATTTATCATTTCATTTGCTAAAGTCAGAAAAAACACACGATTTTGTAAATCCTATGGTCACATGATCATTCACGTTACAAGTTATAAAGAGAGATTTCTAATAACTAATCTAATAACTTCACATCGAAGTGAGGCTTTCACATGTAGTAGAAGTGCTCCTGGGATTCGACGTTTCAGCTACATGCCTGTTGGGTGACGGTGGGGTCATTGGCTCCTGGGATTCGACGTTTCAGCTACATGCCTGTTGGGTGACGGTGGGGTCATTGGCTCCTGGGACTCGACGTTTCAGCTACATGCCTGTTGGGTGACGGTGGGGTCATTGGCTCCTGGGACTCGACGTTTCAGCTACATGCCTGTCGGGTGACGGTGGGGTCATTGGCTCCTGGGACCCGACGTATCAGCTACATGCCTGTTGGGTGACGGCGGGGTCATTGGCTCCTGGGACTCGACGTTTCAGCTACATGCCTGTTGGGTGACGGTGGGGTCATTGGCTCCTGGGACTCGACGTTTCAGCTACATGCCTGTTGGGTGACGGCGGGGTCATTGGCTCCTGGGATTCGACGTTTCAGCTACATGCCTGTTGGGTGACGGTGGGGTCATTGGCTCCTGGGACTCGACGTTTCAGCTACATGCCTGTTGGGTGACGGTGGGGTCATTGGCTCCTGGGACTCGACGTTTCAGCTACATGCTTGTTGGGTGACGGTGGGGTCATTGGCAGGACACATATTTAAGTTCATATCTCATTTAATGCTTCAACCATAGCGATACAATGTAATATAGTGCTCTATTTAATTCTGTGGCTTCAATCATCTACATTCTTGGCAGGAAATGTAAAAAAAAAATGTGTTTCACAGAGTGAGAATGATGAAGTTGATCAAGGGAGGAAGGACTGTCTGGCTTATTCAGAACATTAATCACCAAAGGAAGTTTTATTACACAGATATAATAAATACAATATATAACTGAAACATATTTTACATTTTCCCTACAAAGAACGATGGCAGCCAATTGCCTTCTTTTTAATAGAACTTAATATGATGTAACCATGTTTGAATGTTCTGTGGTGAATGTTCTGGAATGGAATGTGTAGACCTGAGTTAGTTTTATTGTACCAGATAAGTATTCCTCTGAGTTGCTGAGTTGTTGGACTGTGTGCGTCACGGTTCAGCTGCGTAAAATGCCAGAGACATTCCTCTGAACTGAGAGTGTTGTTTGATTAGAGATAATTAAAAGCAGACTGGTTGGAAATTCAATGCTGGACATGTGGAGGAGAGAGGAAGAATTCTGGAAAGAAAGCAGATGCCACGGAAAACAGTGCCAAATATGTAAAAATGAAAATGATAGAAAATATATTTTTTAAAAGGTCGAATTTTTCATGTCAATTTGGGAGGAGGTGCTTCAGAAGATAATTATGGTACATGCTTGTCAAATATTGAACACCATTTTTAACATGCATTATGTGGTTGTTTGGAGTGTGTTAATTTATTCCTTTACCGTAATTCAATCACTTTGTCATCAGAAACCACAGTGAAACATGGGCAATTAGACAGTTAATTGGTGGTGGAAATGTAAGTCTCGATTTTAAAAACAAACAGACGTATTTGCATCTTATTTCATCTGCGGTCAATTAACAACGTTGCTTGTCAGGTGTATACTGTCAGGTGTATACTTTCAGGTGTATACTGTCAAGGTGTATACTGTCAAGGTGTATACTGTCAGGTGTATACTGTCAGGTGTATACTGTCAGGTGTATACTGTCAGGTGTATACTGTCAAGGTGTATACTGTCAAGGTGTATACAGTCAGGTGTATACTGTCAGGTGTATACTGTCAGGTGTATACTGTCAAGGTGTATACTGTCAGGTGTATACTGTCAAGGTGTATACTGTCAGGTGTATACTGTCAAGGTGTATACTGTCAGGTGTATACTGTCAGGTGTATACTGTCAGGTGTATACTGTCAAGGTGTATACTGTCAGGTGTATACTGTCAAGGTGTATACTGTCAGGTGTATACTGTCAGGTGTATACTGTCAAGGTGTATACTGTCAAGGTGTATACTGTCAAGGTGTATACTGTCAAGGTGTATACTGTCAGGTGTATACTGTCAGGTGTATACTGTCAGGTGTATACTGTCAAGGTGTATACTGTCAGGTGTATACTGTCAAGGTGTATACTGTCAGGTGTATACTGTCAAGGTGTATACTGTCAAGGTGTATACTGTCAAGGTGTATACTGTCAAGGTGTATACTGTCAGGTGTATACTGTCAAGGTGTATACTGTCAAGGTGTATACTGTCAAGGTGTATACTGTCAGGAGTATACTGTCAGGTGTATACTGTCAGGTGTATACTGTCAAGGTGTATACTGTCAGGTGTATACTGTCAGGTGTATACTGTCAGGTGTATACTGTCAAGGTGTATACTGTCAAGGTGTATACTGTCAGGTCTATACTGTCAGGTGTATACTGTCAAGGTGTATACTGTCAAGTGTATACTGTCAAGGTGTATACTGTCAGGTGTATACTGTCAAGGTGTATACTGTCAAGGTGTATACTGTCAAGTTGTATACTGTCAAGGTGTATACTGTCAGGTGTATACTGTCAGGTGTATACTGTCAAGGTGTATACTGTCAGGAGTATACTGTCAGGTGTATACTGTCAGGTGTATACTGTCAAGGTGTATACTGTCAAGGTGTATACTGTCAAGGTGTATACTGTCAGGTGTATACTGTCAGGTGTATACTGTCAAGGTGTATACTGTCAGGTGTATACTGTCAGGTGTATACTGTCAAGGTGTATACTGTCAGGAGTATACTGTCAGGTGTATACTGTCAGGTGTATACTGTCAAGGTGTATACTGTCAGGTGTATACTGTCAAGGTGTATACTGTCAAGGTGTATACTGTCAAGGTGTATACTGTCAGGTGTATACTGTCAGGTGTATACTGTCAAGGTGTATACTGTCAGGTGTATACTGTCAAGGTGTATACTGTCAAGGTGTATACTGTATACTGTCAGGTGTATACTGTCAGGTGTATACTGTCAGGTGTATACTGTCAGGTGTATACTGTATACTGTCAGGTGTATACTGTCAAGGTGTATACTGTCAAGGTGTATACTGTCAAGGTGTATACTGTCAGGTGTATACTGTCAGGTGTATACTGTCAAGGTGTATACTGTCAGGTGTATACTGTCAAGGTGTATACTGTCAGGTGTATACTGTCAGGTGTATACTGTCAAGGTGTATACTGTCAGGTGTATACTGTCAAGGTGTATACTGTCAGGTGTATACTGTCAAGGTGTATACTGTCAAGGTGTATACTGTCAAGTTGTATACTGTCAAGGTGTATACTGTCAGGTGTATACTGTCAAGGTGTATACTGTCAAGGTGTATACTGTCAAGGTGTATACTGTCAGGTGTATACTGTCAGGTGTATACTGTCAGGTGTATACTGTCAGGTGTATACTGTCAAGGTGTATACTGTCAAGGTGTATACTGTCAAGGTGTATACTGTCAGGTGTATACTGTCAGGTGTATACTGTCAAGGTGTATACTGTCAGGTGTATACTGTCAAGGTGTATACTGTCAGGTGTTTACTGTCAAGGTGTATACTGTCAAGGTGTATACTGTCAAGTTGTATACTGTCAAGGTGTATACTGTCAGGTGTATACTGTCAAGGTGTATACTGTCAGGAGTATACTGTCAGGTGTATACTGTCAGGTGTATACTGTCAGGTGTATACTGTCAGGTGTATACTGTCAAGGTGTATACTGTCAAGGTGTATACTGTCAAGGTGTATACTGTCAAGGTGTATACTGTCAGGTGTATACTGTCAAGGTGTATACTGTCAGGTGTATACTGTCAAGGTGTATACTGTCAAGGTGTATACTGTCAAGGTGTATACTGTCAAGGTGTATACTGTCAGGTGTATACTGTCAGGTGTATACTGTCAAGGTGTATACTGTCAGGTGTATACTGTCAGGTGTATACTGTCAAGGTGTATACTGTCAAGGTGTATACTGTCAAGGTGTATACTGTCAAGGTGTATACTGTCAGGTGTATACTGTATACTGTCAGGTGTATACTGTCAGGTGTATACTGTCAGGTGTATACTGTATACTGTCAGGTGTATACTGTCAGGTGTATACTGTCAAGGTGTATACTGTCAAGGTGTATACTGTCAAGGTGTATACTGTCAGGTGTATACTGTCAGGTGTATACTGTCAAGGTGTTTACTGTCAGGTGTATACTGTCAAGGTGTATACTGTCAAGGTGTATACTGTCAGGTGTATACTGTCAGGTGTATACTGTCAGGTGTATACTGTCAAGGTGTATACTGTCAAGGTGTATACTGTCAAGGTGTATACTGTCAAGGTGTATACTGTCAGGTGTATACTGTCAGGTGTATACTGTCAGGTGTATACTGTCAAGGTGTATACTGTCAGGTGTATACTGTCAAGGTGTATACTGTCAAGGTGTATACTGTCAAGGTGTATACTGTCAAGGTGTATACTGTCAGGTGTATACTGTCAGGTGTATACTGTCAGGTGTATACTGTCAGGTGTATACTGTCAGGTGTATACTGTCAAGGTGTATACTGTCAAGGTGTATACTGTCAAGGTGTATACTATCAAGGTGTATACTGTCAGGTGTATACTGTCAGGTGTATACTGTCAAGGTGTATACTGTCAAGGTGTATACAGTCAAGGTGTATACTGTCAGGTGTATACTGTCAGGTGTATACTGTCAAGGTGTATACTGTCAGGTGTATACTGTCAAGGTGTATACTGTCAGGAGTATACTGTCAAGGAGTATACTATCAGGTGTATACTGTCAGGTGTATACTGTCAAGGTGTATACTGTCAAGGTGTATACTGTCAGGTGTATACTGTCAAGGTGTATACTGTCAAGGTGTATACTGTCAGGTGTATACTGTCAGGTGTATACTGTCAAGGTGTATACTGTCAAGGTGTATACTGTCAGGTGTATACTGTCAAGGTGTATACTGTCAGGTGTATACTGTATACTGTCGGGTGTATATTGTAGATTAGCAATGAGGTCTTTGAGACACTTCTTTGAGACATTGCAACAAGTTAGCAATAAATGTGTTTATTAATAAAGACCAGCCTTGTCTATCGATAAAGACCAGCCTTGTCTATTGGTGAAAACCAGCCTTGTTTATTGATCAAATCAGCCTTGTCTATTGATAAAGACCAGTCTTGTTTATTGGTGAAAACCAGCCTTTTCTATTGATGAAAGCCAGCCTTGTCTATTGGTGAAAGCCAGCCTTGTTTATTGGTGAAAACCAGCCTTGTCTATTGGTGAAAACCAGCCTTGTCTATTGATAAAGACCAGTGTTGAATATTGATAAAGACCAGTCTTGTTTATTGGTGAAAACCAGCCTTGTCTATTGGTGAAAACCAGCCTTGTCTATTGATAAAGACCAGCCTTGTCTATTGGTGAAAACCAGCCTTGTTTATTGGTGAAAACCAGCCTTGTCTATTGATGAAAACCATACCTTGTCTATTGGTGTAAACCAGCCTTGTCTATTGGTGAAAACCAGCCTTGTCTATTGATAAAGACCAGCCTTGTCTATTGATACAGAGCAACATTGTCTATTGATGAAAACCAGCCTTGTTTGTTGATGAAGACCAGTCTTGTTTATTGATAAAGACCAGCCTTGTCTATTGATAAAGACCAGTCTTGTCTATTGATAAAGACCAGTCTTGTTTATTGATAAAGACCAGCCTTGTTTATTGATAAAGACCAGTCTTATTTATTGATGAAACCAGACTTGTCTATTGGTGAAAACCAGCCTTGTCTATTGGTGAAAACCAGCCTTGTTTATTGGTGAAAACCAGCCTTGTCTATTGGTGAAAACCAGCCTTGTCTATTGATAAAGACCAGTCTTGTTTATTGATAAAGACCAGCCTTGTCTATTGGTGAAAACCAGACTTGTCTATTGGTGAAAACCAGCCTTGTTTATTGGTGAAAACCAGACTTTTTTATTGGTGAAAACCAGCCTTGTTTATTGGTGAAAACCAGCCTTGTCTATTGATAAAGACCAGCCTTGTCTATTGGTGAAAACCAGCCTTGTCTATTGGTGAAAACCAGCCTTGTTTATTGGTGAAAACCAGACTTGTTTATTGGTGAAAACCAGCCTTGTTTATTGGTGAAAACCAGCCTTGTCTATTGATAAAAACCAGCCTTGTCTATTGGTGAAAACCAGCCTTGTCTATTGATAAAGACCAGCCTTGTTTATTGGTGAAAACCAGCCTTGTTTATTGGTGAAAACCAGCCTTGTCTATTGATAAAGACCAGCCTTGTCTATTGGTGAAAACCAGCCTTGTCTATTGGTGAAAACCAGCCTTGTCTATTGATAAAGACCAGCCTTGTCTATTGATAAAGACCAGCCTTGTTTATTGGTGAAAACCAGCCTTGTTTATTGGTGAAAACCAGCCTTGTTTATTGGTGAAAACCAGCCTTGTTTATTGGTGAAAACCAGCCTTGTCTATTGATAAAGACCAGCCTTGTCTATTGGTGAAAACCAGCCTTGTCTATTGATAAAGACCAGTCTTGTCTATTGATAAAGACCAGCCTTGTCTATTGGTGAAAACCAGCCTTGTTTATTGGTGAAAACCAGACTTGTCTATTGATAAAGACCAGCCTTGTCTATTGATAAAGACCAGTCTTGTTTATTGATAAAAACCAGCCTTGTCTATTGGTGAAAACCAGCCTTGTCTATTGATAAAGACCAGTCTTGTTTGTTGATAAAGACCAGCCTTGTCTATTGGTGAAAACCAGCCTTGTCTATTGGTGAAAACCTGCCTTGTCTATTGATAAAGACCAGCCTTGTCTATTGATAAAGACCAGTCTTGTTTGTTGATAAAGACCAGCCTTGTCTATTGGTGAAAACCAGCCTTGTTTATTGGTGAAAACCAGCCTTGTCTATTGATATAGACCAGCCTTGTCTATTGATAAAGACCAGTCTTGTTTATTGGTGAAAACCAGCCTTGTCTATTGGTGAAAACCAGCCTTGTCTATTGATAAAGACCAGTCTTGTTTGTTGATAAAGACCAGTCTTGTTTGTTGATAAAGACCAGTCTTGTTTGTTGATAAAGACCAGTCTTGTTTGTTGATAAAGACCAGTCTTGTCTATTGGTGAAAACCAGCCTTGTCTATTGGTGAAAACCAGCCTTGTCTATTGATAAAGACCAGCCTTGTCTATTGGTGAAAACCAGCCTTGTCTATTGATAAAGACCAGCCTTGTTTATTGATAAAGACCAGTCTTGTCTATTGATAAAGACCAGCCTTGTTTATTGATAAAGACCAGTCTTGTCTATTGATAAAAACCAGTCTTGTCTATTGATAAAAACCAGCCTTGTCTATTGATAAAGACCAGTCTTGTCTATTGGTGAAAACCAGCCTTTTCTATTGATAAAGACCAGCCTTGTCTATTGATAAAGACCAGCCTTTTTTATTGGTGAAAACCAGCCTTTTCTATTGATAAAGAACAGTCTTGTTTATTGATAAAAACCAGCCTTGTCTATTGGTGAAAACCAGCCTTGTCTATTGATAAAGACCAGCCTTGTTTATTGGTGAAAACCAGCCTTGTCTATTGGTGAAAACCAGCCTTGTCTATTGATAAAGACCAGCCTTGTCTATTGATAAAGACCAGTCTTGTTTATTGATAAAGACCAGCCTTGTTTATTGGTGAAAACCAGCCTTGTCTATTGGTGAAAACCAGCCTTGTCTATTGATAAAGACCAGCCTTGTCTATTGATAAAGACCAGTCTTGTTTGTTGATAAAGACCAGCCTTGTCTATTGGTGAAAACCAGCCTTGTTTATTGGTGAAAACCAGCCTTGTCTATTGATATAGACCAGCCTTGTCTATTGATAAAGACCAGTCTTGTTTATTGGTGAAAACCAGCCTTGTCTATTGGTGAAAACCAGCCTTGTCTATTGATAAAGACCAGTCTTGTTTGTTGATAAAGACCAGTCTTGTTTGTTGATAAAGACCAGTCTTGTTTGTTGATAAAGACCAGTCTTGTTTGTTGATAAAGACCAGTCTTGTCTATTGGTGAAAACCAGCCTTGTCTATTGGTGAAAACCAACCTTGTCTATTGATAAAGACCAGCCTTGTCTATTGGTGAAAACCAGCCTTGTCTATTGATAAAGACCAGCCTTGTTTATTGATAAAGACCAGCCTTGTCTATTGGTGAAAACCAGCCTTGTTTATTGATAAAGACCAGTCTTGTCTATTGATAAAGACCAGCCTTGTTTATTGATAAAGACCAGCCTTGTCTATTGGTGAAAACCAGCCTTGTTTATTGGTGAAAACCAGCCTTGTCTATTGATAAAGACCAGCCTTGTCTATTGATAAAGACCAGTCTTGTTTATTGGTGAAAACCAGCCTTGTCTATTGGTGAAAACCAGCCTTGTCTATTGATAAAGACCAGCCTTGTTTATTGATAAAGACCAGCCTTGTCTATTGGTGAAAACCAGCCTTGTTTATTGATAAAGACCAGTCTTGTCTATTGATAAAGACCAGCCTTGTTTATTGATAAAGACCAGCCTTGTCTATTGATAAAGACCAGTCTTTAGTATTGATGGAACCATGTTTCACCATGTGCACTAGAGGAAATCCTCTGCAACCCTCCCCCGCCCCCCCCCCCCCCGGGCTACACTGGAACTGTGTGTGTGTCCCCACAAGGTTAGCTATACAAGACTGTGTGTGTGCGTGTGTACGTGTGTTTATAATGCGCCAATGATATATTGTGATGCAGGTTTGTCGCCAACAGTCGAGCAGGTGGCCCAGTTGTTTTTCTCCTCTGAATAAACCATCCTTCAATGCTGAAAGGGAGACGCTATTAATGTCTGTCTATGGACTCTATGATTAGATGGGTTTGTACTTGCTTGTACTTGTAATACATGCCAGCTTTGCTTTGTGTTAAGTTGACACAGGATGCGTAATATATATGTGTGTATGACCTTGGAAGACTCCATCTTGGGAAAGATGGGAAAGTTATGTTGCATATTCATCATGTGTATTTGCAAGTGCAGTGGTGCAGAAGTTCATTTTTAAAACATTCTAGCATAGACGAGAGAAACAAAAAACTAAGTTTTAAAAAGATATATATATATTACTGGTTTTTATTCCATTAATGAAATGTTAAATGGCATAGAAAAGTCCTCCACAGCAACATCAACATAAGGGTTCAACCATCGAGGTGTTTATGCTAAACCATGCCGGTTGGTTTATATAGGCTCATGTTAGAACAAATCTTTGGCATCATTTTTCACATCAATAAAATACTAAAAATGAAATAATATACAAAATATATTAACTTCTTTTCTCAGTTCCAAAAACAACAACTTTATGTAAACAAAAACAATTAATAGTGAAAATGGTTCTGACACAGAGCATATGACCAGCAAATGGTTCTGACACAGAGCATGTGACCAGCAAATGGTTCTGACACAGAGCATGTGACCAGCAAATGGTTCTGACACAGAGCATGTGACCAGCAAATGGTTCTGACACAGAGCATATGACCAGCAAATGGTTCTGACACAGAGCATGTGACCAGCAAATGGTTCTGACACAGAGCATGTGACCAGCAAATGGTTCTGACACAGAGCATGTTACCAGCAAATGGTTCTGACACAGAGCATATGACCAGCAAATGGTTCTGACACAGAGCATGTTACCAGCAAATAGTTCTGACACAGAGCACATGACCACCAAATGGTTCTGACACAGAGCATTTGACCAGCAAATGCACTGTGAGAGAAAGAAGAAAATAAGTATAATTTGAAGATAGTGAAGGACTGTAGAGTTTGAATACAATACTCTTCTCACATTCCAGTCAACAACAAATAATTCAGGCTCCTGCTCTGACACACACAGAGAGTGAGCTAACTGCTATCAACACGTGTCACCATCCCAATAGATGCAGGCTGAAGTTTAAATTAGGGACACATACAAACATGTAAAAGACATTCAGACCTCAGAAATGTGAGATCCTCAAGCAAGGAAGGGGAAAAACAGCATACTTCAAAATAACCCTGGGGTTGTTTAGCACGATCAACAAATAGAACAGCAGATGCAAGGCAGATATGACCGGCTAGCTCTGTCTCCACAGATATGTTTCTCTATATAACTACTCAACGATTTAGAAGATGCTCAGATGCTCCTGGTAGGGACCAGCTACCGTGGAGGCTTGGCAGAAATAAATAGACTGAAAGAGAGACTAGAATCCTCAGAATGTATACCATGTTAACAGGGGTGAAAGGTCAGACTCTAGATAGCCTAATTCTCGGACCAGAGTGGGAGAGTGGGAGCATTCCATCAGAAAGGAATGTCAGTCGATTAGCCCGGCTTGTCAGCAGAGGGTGGTGGGACAGTGGCATTCTGGGTATCGACTGTCTGGGACCTAAAACAATAACCCGGGTGTGTTCCAAAGGGCATCTTATTCCCTATACTATCAGGGTTCTCCAATTATGATTTATTGTTGAACATTAAAGACAGTAAAAAACACCAGCAAATCAGCTCCAAGTGATTTTAATTTGGTAAATCTGTTCCAAATGATTCCCCCGCATAATATAAATATATATCTGATCTATACTAATGTAAGCAAGGTTTAAAATGATCATGTTTCAATGAAATGAAGAAGGAAAAAATGGGGGGGGGGGTCGTCTTCTTGCGGTCAATTTGCAGTCTACAAATTATTTTTTATTATGTTGCGGCCCCCCAACCAGCCGCTCAAGAAGAAAATCACCAACTATAGTGCACTCATTTTAACCAGGGCACTACATGGGGAATAGGGTACTATTTAGGACACAGCCTGGGCATCTCAGACATCAGGCCCAGTGCTGTGAACGCCAGCCTCTCCTCTTCTCATCCTCTGTTTCTCAAAGGGGAAGAGCAGACAGATAGACATGCCATCCACCGTTACTCCACCCTCCAGTCTAAACCAGGCCCATTCCCATTCCAGTGTTAAAGCTGGGAGGGCGCAGGACCTCAACATACAGGCTGTAATATGTAACTGCATAGTTTAATTTAGGCTTGGGAATGCAGTAGTTGGGTTCATTGGTATTTACGGTACTCAAGCACACTGTGAAATGGACCACTAATCCAAGGACATCGAAGGAGGAGGAGGAGGAGGAGGAGGAGGAGGAGGAGGAGAAGGAGGAGGAGGAGGAGGAGAAGGGCTTACTACTACAACTGTCTTCACCAAGCACGTATATTAGTGTTACAACATAATAGGAAGGATATGTGTAATCATAGAACAAGCTAAAAGTAACCGTGGGATAGTGATGTCGTTTTTTTCATTTGACTTGGCATGCTGAGCTCAAAGTAGCTGACACACTGTCTGTCCGTGACGGAAACAGATATGCAGTATGAATAGAAGTGTATAGACCAGCAAGGGGTGGAGAATGACAGACAGACAGACAGCTTTCTTAAAGGCCAAACAACACACAACTATTCAAACAAACACGTCACGTCACACTACGAGCAGCACTTAAACAAGAATATAAATACATCAAAATAAAAAAAACAACTACATACAAATATAATACAAAATGCAGTTTGATTGATATCTCAGGTTGTGCAGCAATGCAGAAGCCTTGTCTGAGTACCTTGGAGGCTTCAGATGGAGACTGGGGTAGTGGCACCTGGCAGGTCCACTAACTAGAGAACACGACCAATACAGTTCTTCTTCACTTTTCTAAGTGTAGAGAGAGAAAGAGTCAGGTGGAGCAGAGCTCTCCTCTCTGTCTGCTACACACTTCCTGCTGCTTCTGGATTCTTTTCTCAGGTAGGTAGGTAGGTAGGTAGGTAGGTAGGTAGGTAGGTAGGTAGGTGGGTAGGTGGGTAGGTGGGTAGGTGGGTAGGTGGGTGGGTGGGTGGGTGGGTGGGTAGGTAGGTAGGTAGGTAGGTAGGTAGGTGGGTGGGTGGGTGGGTAGGTGGGTGGGTGGGTGGGTGGGTCAGAAGGTACAGTATGAAGGTAGGTAAGATGGAAGGTAGGTAGGTGGGTAGGTTGTTTGGTAGGTAGGAAGCACATGTCCATGTCCGTCTCCAAACTGTCCGTCTGTCTTCAAAGGAAGTGTCCTTCTGTTCATCTGGAGGCCAGTCTGACCAGAAACAGACGGACAGGCAGGCTGCCTTCTTCTCGCTGGATGGGATATACAGGACAGGAAGGTCTCTCGGTCATCGACCGTATCATCACTGTCCATCCACAGTTCAATGTTTGTTAAATAAGGATTTCTACCACGGCTGTTGCAGTGTCTGAACTGCTGGGTAGATCCACTGTGAGGTCAGCCTTCTGGGCTGGGACATCACTATCACACTGGCTGCTGCGGTCCCTTCTCTGGGGCTCGGAGTAGGAGAGAGGCAGGGTCAGGGGGGCGCGAGGGTGTTGGTGGGGGGGCCGGGACAGAGGAGACACTGCAGCAGCCGTCTGGTCATCAGAGAGGCTCTTTCCTACAAAACACAAACAACAAGAGGAAGCTGGTTAATTACCAGATCACAGACAACAAGAGGAAGCTGGTTAATTACCAGATCACAGACAACAAGAGGAAGCTGGTTAATTACCAGATCACAGACAACAGGAGGAAGCTGGTTAATTACCAGATCACAGACAACAAGAGGAAGCTGGTTAATTACCAGATCACAGACAACAAGAGGAAGCTGGTTAATTACCAGATCACAGACAACAAGCGGAAGCTGGTTAATTACCAGATCACAGACAACAAGAGGAAGCTGGTTAATTACCAGATCACAGACAACAAGAGTAAGCTGGTTAATTACCAGATCACAGACAACAAGAGGAAGCTGGTTAATTACCAGATCACAGACAACAAGAGGAAGCTGGTTAATTACCAGATCACAGACAACAAGAGGAAGCTGGTTAATTACCAGATCACAGACAACAAGAGTAAGCTGGTTAATTACCAGATCACAGACAACAAGAGTGAGCTGGTTAATTACCAGATCACAGACAACAAGAGGAAGCTGGTTAATTACCAGATCACAGACAACAAGAGTGAGCTGGTTAATTACCAGATCACAGACAACAAGAGTGAGCTGGTTAATTACCAGATCACAGACAACAAGAGGAAGCTGGTTAATTACCAGATCACAGACAACAAGAGTGAGCTGGTTAATTACCAGATCACAGACAACAAGAGGAAGCTGGTTAATTACCAGATCACAGACAACAAGAGGAAGCTGGTTAATTACCAGATCACAGACAACAAGAGGAAGCTGGTTAATTACCAGATCACAGACAACAAGAGTGAGCTGGTTAATTACCAGATCA
The DNA here is from genome assembly GCF_029448725.1 of Salvelinus fontinalis. Classification (NCBI taxonomy): domain Eukaryota; kingdom Metazoa; phylum Chordata; class Actinopteri; order Salmoniformes; family Salmonidae; genus Salvelinus; species Salvelinus fontinalis. The sequence continues at coordinate 9,197,083 of NC_074678.1, forward strand.
CAGACAACAAGAGGAAGCTGGTTAATTACCAGACCACAGACAGCAAGAGGAAGCTGGTTAATTACAAGATCACAGACAACAAGATGAAGCTGGTTAATTAACATCTGTTGTGTGAGCTTCTCTGCCACGTCTATTGCAGAGCGTCTGTCCCAGAGATGCCATACTGTACATGCATTCTGTTACTAAAATATGTAGTCATCTATTTGATGAATGTCCCCTCACTGGGTCCTCTCCCCAAACTCTAGGTTTTTTTTAAGAAGTGCCACATTCTGCCTGGCGACACTAAGCAGTCCGCCAGTTGTCTCAGAGTTAATAGGCTGTTTTTAGAACTGACATTCCTCCAGGTGTTATGAACTGTGACCCCCCCCCAGAAGACTAAAAAGAAGAAGACAGAGCCATGTCATAATTCTCCAGATTCTTCAGGAAGTAGCTATATCTGCACTGAACTCTAGGCTCCCACGTGAACTTCCTGATCATCTCTGTCTTCTCCTACCTTTTCCATCTGCGTCCCGAATGCCCCCTACATAGTACACTACTTTTGACCAGAACCTTATGGACCCTTGAAAAAAGTAGTGCACTATATAGGGAATAAGGTTCCATAGGGCTCTGGTCAAAAGTAGTGCACTATATAGGGAATAGGGTTCCATAGGGCTCTGGTCAAAAGTAGTGTACTATATAGGGAATAGGGTTCCATAGGGCTCTGGTCAAAAGTAGTGTACTATATAGGGAATAGGGTTCCATAGGGCTCTGATCTAAAGTAGTGCACTATATAGGGAATAGGGTTCCATAGGGCTCTGGTCAAAAGTAGTGTACTATATAGGGAATAGGGTTCCATAGGGCTCTGATCAAAAGTAGTGCACTATATAGGGAATAGGGTTCCATAGGGCTCTAGTCTAAAGTAGTGTACTATATAGGGAATAGGGTTCCATAGGGCTCTGGTCAAAAGTAGTGCACTATGTAGGGTACCATTTGGGATGTAGGATAGTCTTCTTGACATGAATGTATGGCCTGGGCTATAGCGCTCACCTTTTCCCCAGATGGGTCGCTCCACTGGGCCATTGAAGGAGGTGGATGTTGAGGCGTTGGCAGCGGTGCTGATGGAGGGGACGGACCTGGCAGGGCGGAGGGCCTGCTGCTCTGGTCCAGACCGTTGCTGTAACACCCTGATCACTGCGTCCTTCTCCAGGAGCTGGGAGTGCAGCGCTCGGATTCTAGAGACACATACAGAGATGTACATAGATGTAACTACCGATGCGTTTTGTGAGAAGACTGAACAGGAGAAAGGGCTAAGTATGACATATGTACCTGTTCTCCATCTCCTGATGTCTGTGGCTGGTGGGCAGGTGGTCGTTGAAGCTGTTGTTGGGTGAGTGTTTGATGATGCTGCTGTCTCTCTGAGCTGCGGCGGTCGCGGCTGCGTCCATAGCGAACTGCCTCATGGTGCTCTCCTCCAGGTACTTCTGTTCCCAGTGTGTGATGTCAGCCTCCAGAGCCAAGATCCTCTCTTCTCTCTCAGCCAGCTGCTGCTGTACAGACACCATGGAGCTCGCAGCAGAGGGCAGGGAGCCAGGACCGCTAGCCGTGCTGTGGCACTGACACCATCGAACGAAAAAGGGGTTGGTTAGAAAATAATGTTTCAAAACGTACAGCGGTGGTCTTGTTTTGTAAGACTGTGTTTACACGACAGCCTTGGGGTTCGTCAAATATAACGTGTCAGTGTGGATCATGAGGCAGCACTTTAAGTGAAAATACATATGTGTGTGTGTGTGCGTGTGTGTGTGCATGTGTGCGTGCTCCACGTCGTGTCTCCTCTCCTCTCCTGCTCACCTGTGCTGATCGGAGGCTCTTCAGCTCTTGCTCCAGCCTGGTCCTCAGCCTCAGTTCCAGGGCTTCTCTCTTCTCACAGGCTGCCTGTAGCTGGCCCAGGGCACTCTGCAGCCGCTCAACCTTCTCTACGTACGCCCTCTTCCTCATAAGCTCCTCCTCCAGGGCCAGGTTACGGGTCTGTGCCGACCCCAGGGCCAGCTCCAGAACCTCCCGGCGCCGAAGCCACTCCTCCCCGGAGCCACGCAGACGCTGCACCTCCCGCTGCTGCTCCTCATCTAAGGAGAGAGAGAGAGAGAGAGAGAGAGAGAGAGAGAGAGAGAGAGAGAGAGAGGCAGAGAGAGAGAGAGAGAGAGAGAGAGAGAGAGAGAGAGAGGCAGAGAGAGAGAGAGGTAGAGAGAGAGAGACAGTGAGAAAGAGAGGTAGAGAGAGAGAGAGAGAGAGGTAGAGAGAGAGAGAGGTAGAGAGACAGAGAGAGAGAGAGAGACAGTGAGAGAGAGAGAGAGAGATAGAGAGGTAGAGAGACAGAGAGAGAGAGAGAAAAAGAGAGAGAAAAAGAGGGGAGGATACGTTAGAATATGTTCAGGTGATAATGGCCGCTACAGATGTTACTTATCACATGATCTCTCAGTGAGTAGATCTCAGATCCCCCCCCCCCCCCCCCCCCATCCCCCAGAGTTCCTTCATTGGATTCCATTCAAGTTACTCAGTTAGTCACTTTAACGGATTCTAAGAATGTAAAGAGAGTTCCACTTCACATTGTAGGTACTGTGAAGTCTACGGGGCGGTGAACTCATTCATCTTTTCTCCGGGGGGGTGGGGGGGGTTGTCTGAGGTTAATACCTGAGGAATGCACTTAGCCCTAACAGTCACTTTAGTTGTAGTTGTCGTAAACAGGGCCAATCAGTCCAACATCTCTATTGTACACTGTCATTCCAAAGCCATCCAAATAGCCTGACACCAGCTGTAATGTCCCCGTCAGCTACATATTAACAGACAAAACTATATCACATTAGACAACGAGATAACTAGAAAGCAAA